>NW_019384444.1:1903699-1918990 GCF_000671375.1 Centruroides sculpturatus | reverse complement strand
TGAGGTCTGTCTTATCAGGTAAATTACTGTACACAGTGTATTCATTAATTTTCATTTTCATGTAGTGGCTCTATGCCTTCATAAAGGACGTACTTTTCCTTTGTTTAAGGGTATTTGGGCAGTTTATTCTCTGTTATATTCTGTACAAGTAAATACTGTACAAGTACAGTACAGTATTTTCTGAGGAAATACTCGTACTTATTTTTTTTAACCCCATTCCCGATAACTCGGCATTTTCACAAACTCGGCCACCCTTCGGTCCACATTAGGTCTAGTTTTCGAGGTTCTACTGTAATGATTTTTATTTTAGGAGAACTTATCTAATTTCATTGCATCACTTTGTTGACATTTTACCAGTGTTACAGGTACCGAACAGTGTCTGTTATTTTGCTAGCAAAGAATGAATATTTGCCAAGACCAACTTATTTCTGGTATATAAATTTAAGTTCTTAAGTAATCTCGATCAAAAGTAATTAAGATATATGTAACATAAATAAACATTTGCATTTAAAATATATATAAATATAGTCGAAACGCCCAATAACAGACACCTCCCAACAATGAACATACAAGCATAAAAAATAACATCCAAACAATTGCCACCTCTGAACAACGAAGATTTTTATGTTCCCGTCAGTGGCCGTTGTTCAGAGGTTTGATATTTAATTGATGATAAAATTTCACACGCCATTTATATTATATTATGAACATTATTTATAAAATTGATAATTAATAATTTGTATCAAATAAAAGCAAGGTTTTTAATGTAGACTAATTATTCCAATGCATTTTTTTTTTTTTCGGTAGTTAGTTTTGTTTTAATTGTATTTCCAACAATATTTGAAATTTCTGGACATATATAGCAATATTTACGTTAATTTTTGCAAATTCTATTTGGAAGTTTAATTACTGTCTTTCTAAGAAATTATATTGATGAAAAATATTTTTTATATTGTTTTCTAGCTAAAAATTAACACGAATCTGTGAATAATGGAGATATACGAAACAACTTTAAAATAAAACGAAATAATAATCAGATAAAACTAAATTTATTGAAAAAATAGCCAAATTTTAATTAATTAATTTACATCAGCTAAAAACAAGCAAAAACCCATTTTCTAAGCTTGAATATTTAAAAGTTGTTGATTCATTTGAGTGTTTGAGCAAGTCGATTCATTCTGTTTTATAGTAATATGTATTAATAATAATATTTAATGATATGANAGTTTTCCTTTTTCCAAAACTGCGTGTTCAAAAGTTTACCCCTTTATCTTTATATAAAATTACAGTTTAAATGAGTAGTTGAGAAAATAATGTATACAATGTGTTAATCTGAGAACACGTGATTAAGTAGACGTAATCGACACCTTTACGAAAATTGGCACGAAATTTCCGGAAAATCTAAACTTATTATAAATATTTAAAATGTCTTTAAACTTATCAGAAGTTCATAAAAAAAAGTCAGCGTACAATTGATTCCTTTCAAAAACATTTAATTCAGAGAAAGACAAATAAAAATACCATAAAGATTTTACCATCCCATAACAAAGTTGAATTCTAATCAGATTGTGGCTCTTGCGATTTCTTTAACAATAAGTCGAATGTAAGCTTCACTTTCTGTTCCTTGCCAAGTTAGTTGATCATTCAAGATACAATCTCGCTCATAATAGGTAAAAATAAGGTCAGCAATGTAATACATACCTTTGAAGCCACATAAAAATTAAGAAATTAATTTTCAAAAGTTTATTGAAATAGTAAATAAATAAAAATAATTTTTTTATGAAATTTGAGTTTTGTATTTAAGAAATTATTTGTGAGCATCATCTCATTTCTATATTCATTTGGCGAACGGCTGGAAATCGAGGTGATACAGGCAATACAGTAACTTTCTGTTCTATGAACTGGATTCGAGTTCAGAAATTTTCATGGATATTTCATAGTTGACATGGAATATACTGGCTTATACCAGACTTTTCTACCACTCAATTTTTCATTGGTCACGGCCGTTTTTTCAACTACCTCGATTCACCCTTCATGATAACGACCTTTGCACCATCTGTGGCGTTCCCGATACTCTTCTCATTACATCTTTTTCTGTCCCATGCTATCCATGCCTCACCACTTTTTGAGACATGCAGTTTTGGACAAAGGGAAATGTTGGCCGTACGAATGCAATTACTTAATAGAAGATAAGAACATTTACTTCTACTTCAAACAGCTCATATATTCCTACAACAAAGTCACAATAGTTCCTCAAGTCAGCTCCCGCTAGGTTTCACTACAATTTTGTAAGTAATTTTACGTAAATACGTGTTTGATACATGTTTTATACTTTATTTGTATTTTATCTACAGGAGAGATTCCTGTAACTCATTTTGTTTTACTATATATGTTATTATTGTACTGTACATTGTACTCGGAGAAAATCATACTTTAGTATCAGTAGGATGTAAATGCCTTATGTAAATATGCGTTGTGTGTTCTACCATTATATTATTTCGCGCTCATCATCTGTATATAATGTGTAAATTTTTACATGTGTCTATATTTTTCACATGTATCCTCTCTTTTTACGATTATTTCTTATTGTACGCGGTTTTCTGCACTTATATTTTATGTGATTCATCTATTGCCAATCTTTGTATCTGCTGCCTGGTAGTGCTATGCGGAACCAGGTGGCACCTTTTGTGCCAAATAAAATAGATGATGATGATGATGGTTGATATAGAATATACCGCCCCACTTAATATTTAAGTTGGTTGAAAGAATGATGAGCATGAAAAATGATCTATTAATCTCTGTAGATATATATATATAATCCTTATGGACTAAAACGTCATGTATTGATCCCCAAAACATTGAAATTTATTGTGTATGGTGCAATAAAACATCAGCTGCCGACCAGATGGCCGATCTAGCTCAGTTAAGGCGTCAACAGTTTGATGGAATACTTTAATATAACGTAGATTATAAGCCAAAAAGATAGATACCTCACGGGAGATCTTTCAATGGGAAACTGATCTCTATTTAGGTGTTAGAAACGTAAAGAAAACTCAGAAAACTCCACACGGTCAATTCGTTGGTGAAACGCGAATCCACGATTAGTGTTCAGGGATTTTATCCACTCGGCCAGTGGTGGGCACAGAGAATATCCTCTAAGAGCCCATGGGGCGAAAAGAGTTAATAAGAAATAACTTCCGCTGCAAACCGGAAGTTCGTATATAGTTAATCCGGGTTTCCTGTTTCTAAGCTTTCCATCTCGACTTTCATCAATCTAACTACGTTCTCAAGATTAAGGAAGGACAGACAACAATGGGAATTTATAGATCTACAATTATTTCAAATTGCAGCCCAAAAAAAGTCCAGTTGATATCAGCCTACCTCTGCGGTGGATCTGGACTCGATTTGAACCAAAAAGCATCTGAATCATGTTTGTACGAAGGTGGCAGCGTCTCCATTCTTCACTTATACTAAACCTATTGTAAATAAGGCTGGGAGTATTTGAGATAAGTTTTGTTTTATTCGTATACTAGCAGACCCCGCCACGCGTTGTTGTGGCTCAAAATGTATCTATTATAAATTTATAACACTTCCCCGTGGGAGGGGAGGAATTTTTCGAAAAATTTCTTCTTAGTGTACATTCTGTTGACGTACCCTATTAAAACGCAAAAAACCGCATCTAAAATAGTATAAATAGAAGCAGAGTTCTTTACAGTAAGCTTTAATCCTAACCATCTCCCTTCAGTGGGGGGAATTTCGACACGTATAAAAAACACGTGCGTATTCGAATGCAGCGTTGTGTCAAAATTTCAAAGGAATCGGTAGGAACAACCAAAACATTACATTTTTATTTATACAATTAGATAGAAGATGATCTGCTTTAGTTCATTTTCACAGAAAAGCGTAATGCCTCACAGAAAAGCAAACTTAGGGCGTCGTACTCGTAGCGCCATCTGTTGGACACAAAAGCCTTAACCTAGATTATATATTTTAATTTATATGAATGTTTAACGGAATAATATACAGCCTATGTCCACTCTGAGGTTCCAAATATTGGTGAAAGAATTTTTGAAATCGGATGAGTAGTTTCGGAGATTACCTGCTGCAAACAAACTTACATACATACATACATACATACATACATACAAACATTACCTCTTTATAATATTAGTATAGATGGCAATGGTTCCTAATTAGTTGTACGCGTACCCCTGGGGGTATGCGAAATTGCATGAAAGGGTATGCGCGGCAATCTAAAATCGGTCGATTTAAAATTTAAATGCAAAAAAATAATGGGTGGACCATCAAAAATTTGGCAATTTACAACATGATGTCGAATGCACAAATTCGTTTATTTATAACTAAAAATATTCTCGAAATTTCATTTAAAAAAAAAAAAATTGCATTTGTGACAATACCTAAATAAAATTCTTACGCAAGAAACAAAAATTGTACAATTGACATAATTTGTGTTAATTGTACAATTATCATTATTATCATGTCAGCGAAGGGCAATAAAATAGTTACTACCATTTTGCACAACGTACCTCGGCGAGAGCGGATTTTCGGCCATGACAAACATGAAAACTAAACATCGTCACCGACTTCGACTCTAAGATGACTCGAGACTGAAACTGACCAAAAAGCAACCAGATTTTACAAAGTTGTGCAAAGAAAATCGTGCACATTTGTCGCATTAAAATTAAATAACCTTATGTTATTTTCATTATTATTAGAATTGTATTTTAAAGGTAATAAATGTAAAAAAACTTATTCTATTTATCACTAGCTGTCTACCCACAGCTTCGCTTGCATTATATCGAATTTTCTCGTGGGAATAAGATATTTTCTTGCAGTAAAATGTAACCTATGTCCATCTCCAACATGTAAGCTATCTTTGTGCCAAATTTTATTAAAACCTGTTCAGCGGTTTAGACGTGAAAAGGTAACAGACAGACAGGCAAAATTACCTTCGAATTTATATTAGTATGGATTAATATGAATTTCTGCTATAAGGGGTAAGCGAGTTTGAGCTCTTTTTTGAAGTGGTACGCAGGAAAAACTAATTGGGAACCACTGGTATATGCCAACGCGACACGAGCGATTTGTCGAGGGGGAATGCCTCCCGAGAGGTCTTTTATGGGCAACTTCTTCCTATTTAGGTGTCACTAATGTGAAGAAAACCCAGAAAACTTTATTTTCCACTAATACACTTTAATAGTTCAATTATTAATTAATGTAATAATATTTTTTTGGTAAAATCAGAAATTTATCAAATAATTGACATCACAGATATTTCAAATTAGTAGAAAATATAGAGTTATGCATATAAAACCTCCCATTTATTACTTTAAATTACTGAAAATAATTAAAAATTAAAATACTGTATTTAAGTTTAAGTAATTTAATTTTTAATAAATTTCGTACAATAAAAAAATTTATTAAACATCTTATTTATTGATAAATAACGTTTTTATTTAAACACTAAAATAGAATATCTTGGGACGAACATGTTAACTCGGTTTCTTTGTTGAACATTGTTGAATTTCTACAGAGATCAGATATAATTTCCAAACTCGTGATCCATAACTTCTCGTAGACTGGTCTATCAATCTAATATCGTTTATCTGTCATCTCTCCTAAAAGACAGAAAAATTTTGCAACTTTTCAGTTATTTTCTCAGAAACTAGAAAAATTGAGTTAACATGTTCTTGTCTCAAGTGGATATAAAGGAATTAAAATAATCTGAAGATTTAAATTTATAGAAAGTATATAACTTCCGTAAAGTAATTGATAAAATAGTATTATTAAATAATACTATTTTAGATTAAATAGTATTATTTAATATTAGATATAAAACTTTTCATATTAATCATTAATGCTTACTTTATTAAAATGAATAATTTTTTCATAAATTCACGGAAATTGATGATTGTTTTATTAGCATTTATTTTTATTAATAATTAAATAATCATTATTAATTTATTAGATAGAAGTGTCGTTATCAATTTTAAATTTCATTATTATTTTTTACATAAGAGTTAAATTTTCGATTCATCTAATCAAGATTTAAATTAATTTAATTTATAATAATTTTTCATTAAGTACTGGGATAAAAACATTTATTCTATAACTAATTATTTGAGAATAATTTATTAATAAATAGTTACTTTAAGACGTCAATAAATGCATCATATAATAAAGTATTGGAGTTTATAAATGATCGACTTCTTAAGCTTTCGAGCATCTTCATATGAAACAGTAAGAAGAAGAAGCTTTCGTGTGAATTCACCAATTCATAAAGAACTTAAATGAATATTTTACGAAAGTAAAATACATAAAGTTATAATTATGAGTTACGAAGATTATTTATTTATTTTCTAAAGTTATCAACGTAATGTAATTTAAATAATTATAATTTAAAATGTGTTACGTTTTGTAGAATATATTTTAAAAGATGTTAATATACTTGTGTTAGATTTTTATAATTATTAATATGATTAACGGACTCAAACAATATAAAAATATTCGGGACTAATCATAACCGGAAGCGTAAATGATTACGTTGCTTCCGGATTTATTTAACCCTCAGCCAACTCAGCCGGAAATCATGTTATTTTCATACTAAAGTTTCTAAGTTTATCATTGAAAAATCATCATTGGCATTTTAACCTCAATACTTTTTTAGTATATTAATTATCATCTCAATATTTTCATAATTTTATAAATAAATGTTACATTACAACTTAATAAAATGTTTTATTTATAGTTAAAGTTAAGTATTTGAACTTTAATCTATAATAAAATAAGTGAACCGATGATTTAATTTCGAAATAATATACATTATATTAAAATGTATTAAATTATTAAATCATTTTAAATTAAAATATATACATATATATTATTAATGTATTTAGTATGCATATTACGTTTAAATATTTCGTAAAATTATAAACAATTTTATTTATCTTAGCTTCGTATTTTCAAACGAAATTGCACGAAATTTGAAATTCGTTTGATGTTCATTTGATCAAATTTAATATTGAAGATGCTTGAACATACATTTTAAAGGCGAATATTGAAATCGACGATAATTTTAGTTTGTTAATATGTAGGCTTACGCTACAAATATTAACATTTATTATAAACTAGTAGCAATAAATGATCAATATAAAATGATTGATCAGAGCCTGGTTATAAAATCGACAATTTAATGCTGCAAAACTGACTTTTTCATAATTTTAGACTTACTTCCTTCGGCGAGAAAAATGTTACGTCACTCTGACATCATCTTACGCTTCCTTGTTATAAAAAAAGCATAAGTGACGTCAAAATTCGACCATACCACAAGAACAATGAGATCAAAATGATGTAAGAGTGCGCACTACTCTGACAAAATAAATGCGCATTTTTATCTTCAAACTAACGAAATTGTATGAAAATATTCTTATCTTACCGTGTTTTATTACAAATATTATTTAATCAATTGAAATATAAATTATAAAAATATTATTTATACTAAATTAATCATAAAAATTAATACTGACAATAATTAATAATCATTAATTACTAAAAAATCTTATTAAAAGAAGAATTTTTAATCACTTACATCTAATAAAGTGTAAGAAAGTTTTATAATACAGTAGAACCTCGTCCCTCGATAACTTAGCACTCCGGATAACTGGTCCACACCTTGGCAGGGCGAAAAAATCCTTAGTTAATTAATTTTCATTATAGACAGCTTTATAAAAGTATAAAAGCTCTCATAAAGTATTTTTCTGAGGTCTGTCTTATCAGGTAAATTACTGTACACAGTGTATTCATTAATTTTCATTTTCATGTAGTGGCTCTATGCCTTCATAAAGGACGTACTTTTCCTTTGTTTAAGGGTATTTGGGCAGTTTATTCTCTGTTATATTCTGTACAAGTAAATACTGTACAAGTACAGTACAGTATTTTCTGAGGAAATACTCGTACTTATTTTTTTTAACCCCATTCCCGATAACTCGGCATTTTCACAAACTCGGCCACCCTTCGGTCCACATTAGGTCTAGTTTTCGAGGTTCTACTGTAATGATTTTTATTTTAGGAGAACTTATCTAATTTCATTGCATCACTTTGTTGACATTTTACCAGTGTTACAGGTACCGAACAGTGTCTGTTATTTTGCTAGCAAAGAATGAATATTTGCCAAGACCAACTTATTTCTGGTATATAAATTTAAGTTCTTAAGTAATCTCGATCAAAAGTAATTAAGATATATGTAACATAAATAAACATTTGCATTTAAAATATATATAAATATAGTCGAAACGCCCAATAACAGACACCTCCCAACAATGAACATACAAGCATAAAAATTACATCCAAACAATTGCCACCTCTGAACAACGAAGATTTTTATGTTCCCGTCAGTGGCCGTTGTTCAGAGGTTTGATATTTAATTGATGATAAAATTTCACACGCCATTTATATTATATTATGAACATTATTTATAAAATTGATAATTAATAATTTGTATCAAATAAAAGCAAGGTTTTTAATGTAGACTAATTATTCCAATGCATTTTTTTTTTCGGTAGTTAGTTTTGTTTTAATTGTATTTCCAACAATATTTGAAATTTCTGGACATATATAGCAATATTTACGTTAATTTTTGCAAATTCTATTTGGAAGTTTAATTACTGTCTTTCTAAGAAATTATATTGATGAAAAATATTTTTTATATTGTTTTCTAGCTAAAAATTAACACGAATCTGTGAATAATGGAGATATACGAAACAACTTTAAAATAAAACGAAATAATAATCAGATAAAACTAAATTTATTGAAAAAATAGCCAAATTTTAATTAATTAATTTACATCAGCTAAAAACAAGCAAAAACCCATTTTCTAAGCTTGAATATTTAAAAGTTGTTGATTCATTTGAGTGTTTGAGCAAGTCGATTCATTCTGTTTTATAGTAATATGTATTAATAATAATATTTAATGATATGAAAAATATAAAATAGTATGAACAGTTTTCTAAAATTTATTCTATGATAATTTATGTATTAGAATTTAAACGGAAATATAACGCAATACATTATAAAAATGACTGTTTTTTATGTAACGATTTATAAATTTCATATTAATTTCGAATTTTTTAAGAATACAGTATTATCTTCAAAAAATGAATTGAAAGCAATAATAAAGTAAGGTAAAATATGTCATAAATCAACTAATAACGTCTACATATTTTTAATTATTTATTATTATTATTTATTTTACATAGCAAACAATGTTTAGTATCAGTAATAATTATAATATTCTGCAATAAATTAAATTCTTTTGTTGACATAAACTGTAAAATACAATTATAACAACCTCTCATTTGCATTTTTTACATGAAATTTTATCTGTTTAAATTTTTAAAGGACAAACATTTTAAGAATTTTGAGAAGTTTGGGGAATATATGTACGATCTGATTAGTGATTTGTGTTCTTATATTGTTATATAATGTTTCTTAATAACGCCGAATTTTTTTTTTTTTTTTTTTTTTTTTTTTATTATATCTTTTTTTTGTAATTTTTGACTCTTTCTGCCCTGTGGACATTAAGAGAGCCTTTTTAATGGTGGATTCGGCCAAGCCCACAATAGGAGCGGCAGCAAAGCTAGACGTATCCCTAAAAATGAACTTAAATTAGTTATTAAATGTTGTATTTAAAATTTTTATCGATCATATTTTAAAGTTAAAAAAATGACATTTCATTTTTTTAACTTTATTAGATATAAAAGATAAATTAGATAATAGTGAAAATTTGTAATAATTTTGTTGCCAATTTAGGTTATGTAATTATATATTTGAAATCATTTACCAAAAATGTTAATGCGATATTCGGTCTTCGGTCGTTAGCGGTGTGTGATTTATCAGATGTACAGATGGATATGGTAGCGTGGGGAATTTACTTTATTTTGAAAATATTCCAAAAGTTCCATCACTTGCCAAAAAGTTCGACCGAAATTAATTTAACTCCTGTACAAATTGCAACAATTTGTATTTTTGAACTGGATTTATAAAAATCTTTAAATCTACGAAAAAAAATAACACAGAAGAAATAATCAAAGTTTATAATAGTAATTTTTCTACTTTTAAAATAGCAATTTCGTCATTCTTAAGTAGGTCATTTCAGTTCATAACTCTTATCAAGAGCAGGATTAAGAGATTAAGAGAGAAAAAGCCCCTTTACTGTACATGGTCATTCATTTCATTTATATATATTATATATATATTGAGTCTGCCATTTCGGAGATGTTTTCAATGTCTCTTTCACCTGCCTACCCTATAGTTCCATGGTTAATCCAGCCCTAATCGTATCACTCTATAGAATATTTTTGAAGTTCGATTACGCAAATTCTAAATATGTCTAGCCTATTTAAATTACAAGAAATATGATAAATAATTCTAGAAAATTATAACACAGTAAAATAGTTATATTTTCTTTAGAACAATAACAGGAAAAAACCAAATTTTATTAAATGAATTTCTCCAGTCAATATTTTATAAACTATTTAACTTTATATTATTGATAATTATCAAACTAATCTATTAAATAAAAAAGAAAGTTTGTTAGTTTGTTCTTTATACATTTCTACACGGTTCGAGCAAATGTAATGAAACTTTTCAGGATCGTCTTCTCATCCAGGAGGAGATCAAAGATTACTTTCGGTCGAATTAACTTCATAAAACTTAAGTCAAATCGTACACAGTATTTTTTAAATAGTATTTCATGATAAGTTTGAATTCTTTAATGTTATGCAAAATTTATAGCAAATTAAAAAGAAAAATTATTTCATTTTCTGAAATACTATAAAGAAAAACGGAATAAACTTTATTTCTTAATTTATTTTTTTGTATTGATAGCATCATAAAATCAAATGGATAAGAACCATTCAACATAAATCTGAGCAACACATATTTGCATTTTCGAAACAAGATCCGAATCCATAATTTGGCAGATAGATAGAAATTTAATTAAATTTTGCCTTAATTAATTAATTAAGGTTAATTTACTTTTAATTAAATTTTGCTTTTAGTTAAATTAACATTTTGTTAATTTCTTTTTAAATCTTATTCTTCATACATAAGTTTCAAATGAAAATGAATGTGGAAAACCTAATAATTTTAAAATATTATGTTAATATTTTAAAGAACTTTTATTTATACAGGATTTTATATTAAATTTAATTAGAAAGTTAGTTAAAATTAAATTTAAAAAACAAAAAAAACTATTCTCTAAAAGTTTCTTTTCGGTTCATTGCCCGCAGCAGCATCGAATAAAGCAATTGAAAAATAAATATCAAAATTATAAAGAAATTTTTAAAATGTTTTAGCTGTATAATTCCTATATTATTTCTAAGTTAATGCATAGTCTCGAGTGTACCAAATTATATACATTGAAAGAACTGAATACAAAACCTGCTTTATCCGTACCACACCAGGAAACTTGTATGAAGTCCAAATGACTTGGAACAAAATAAACTAGAAAGAAATCTCTGGCAAAGACAAGTTCAAATAAACTGACAAACTTTCATTAAATTAGTTTAATTTATGCAAAAACTATTTAAGTAAAATTTACGAATTATATTATTATTATTATTATTTTTTTTATAAAATTAAACGAACTGTAATAAAATATACAAATTGGCTTACTCGTATATTTTATTTAACAAGATGTTTATTTTCAATGAAAATTTTCAAAATGGCGACCTTTCGTTTTATTAAGAAATGTGACGAAGTCGAAGCGTAGTTTAGTATTACGTAAATATGCTTACGACGGCAATTCCTGCGGAAGTTTTCTTGAAAAGAAAACAAATACTCGTGGCTTCTTCACAAATTCACTTAAAGTCTACTTGAAATTAAGTGTTTTATTCTTTTTTAGCCGTTTTTCTCGATTTTTTACATACTTTATCGTTCATAAAAATGATACCTTCCATTTAATATATTGCTTTGAATCATCTTCGAGAACATAAATATAGTTTTAATAAATCTATCCAATAACCTAAAAGTCTAAAAACTTATATTTAAATTTAATTAAAGCAATAAATTATTATTATCGGTCGTAGCTTTAACGTTTTTCTCTCCCCTAATTACTATTGTTAGAGTTGATATTATTCATTAGATCTTTTCATGCGTCATTACGACGTCAATACGATGACGCATGGATATAAAGTTTATCAACAGAAGGAAGGAGAGATGAGGAAGCTTGTTCATTCAGCGGGACATTTTGCTTAGCAGTTTCAAGGACTGACGGTTACCGTGTCATTTAATAATGCATGGAGTGTTAAAAATAAAACGAGAGACGAATTTAGCAACGATTCAACAGTTGCCGTGTTAGCACAACCTTTGAAAATAACACGATTAAAATATTTCGGAAACTTTGTATTTTAATTGTGTATAATTTTATTAAATTATAAATAAAAATACTTAATTATATTTTAAATAATTAAGTATATTTCNTAAAAAAAGAGAATTTAATTGCTGAAGAGTGCAGCATCCTCATCCTCCTTCAAAACACTTACATTGAAACAAATAATATAAGAGAAAATCTTAAATATTACATCCATCTTTCTTCTATTCGTCTTGATCCATTGACCTTTTCTAACTTTCTATATTTTCTTCTTCTCTTGCATCAATATATAATTCGTTAAAAATTAAAATACTGTATTTAAGTTTAAGTAATTTAATTTTTAATAAATTTCGTACAATAAAAAAATTTATTAAACATCTTATTTATTGATAAATAACGTTTTTATTTAAACACTAAAATAGAATATCTTGGGACGAACATGTTAACTCGGTTTCTTTGTTGAACATTGTTGAATTTCTACAGAGATCAGATATAATTTCCAAACTCGTGATCCATAACTTCTCGTAGACTGGTCTATCAATCTAATATCGTTTATCTGTCATCTCTCCTAAAAGACAGAAAAATTTTGCAACTTTTCAGTTATTTTCTCAGAAACTAGAAAAATTGAGTTAACATGTTCTTGTCTCAAGTGGATATAAAGGAATTAAAATAATCTGAAGATTTAAATTTATAGAAAGTATATAACTTCCGTAAAGTAATTGATAAAATAGTATTATTAAATAATACTATTTTAGATTAAATAGTATTATTTAATATTAGATATAAAACTTTTCATATTAATCATTAATGCTTACTTTATTAAAATGAATAATTTTTTCATAAATTCACGGAAATTGATGATTGTTTTATTAGCATTTATTTTTATTAATAATTAAATAATCATTATTAATTTATTAGATAGAAGTGTCGTTATCAATTTTAAATTTCATTATTATTTTTTACATAAGAGTTAAATTTTCGATTCATCTAATCAAGATTTAAATTAATTTAATTTATAATAATTTTTCATTAAGTACTGGGATAAAAACATTTATTCTATAACTAATTATTTGAGAATAATTTATTAATAAATAGTTACTTTAAGACGTCAATAAATGCATCATATAATAAAGTATTGGAGTTTATAAATGATCGACTTCTTAAGCTTTCGAGCATCTTCATATGAAACAGTAAGAAGAAGAAGCTTTCGTGTGAATTCACCAATTCATAAAGAACTTAAATGAATATTTTACGAAAGTAAAATACATAAAGTTATAATTATGAGTTACGAAGATTATTTATTTATTTTCTAAAGTTATCAACGTAATGTAATTTAAATAATTATAATTTAAAATGTGTTACGTTTTGTAGAATATATTTTAAAAGATGTTAATATACTTGTGTTAGATTTTTATAATTATTAATATGATTAACGGACTCAAACAATATAAAAATATTCGGGACTAATCATAACCGGAAGCGTAAATGATTACGTTGCTTCCGGATTTATTTAACCCTCAGCCAACTCAGCCGGAAATCATGTTATTTTCATACTAAAGTTTCTAAGTTTATCATTGAAAAATCATCATTGGCATTTTAACCTCAATACTTTTTTAGTATATTAATTATCATCTCAATATTTTCATAATTTTATAAATAAATGTTACATTACAACTTAATAAAATGTTTTATTTATAGTTAAAGTTAAGTATTTGAACTTTAATCTATAATAAAATAAGTGAACCGATGATTTAATTTCGAAATAATATACATTATATTAAAATGTATTAAATTATTAAATCATTTTAAATTAAAATATATACATATATATTATTAATGTATTTAGTATGCATATTACGTTTAAATATTTCGTAAAATTATAAACAATTTTATTTATCTTAGCTTCGTATTTTCAAACGAAATTGCACGAAATTTGAAATTCGTTTGATGTTCATTTGATCAAATTTAATATTGAAGATGCTTGAACATACATTTTAAAGGCGAATATTGAAATCGACGATAATTTTAGTTTGTTAATATGTAGGCTTACGCTACAAATATTAACATTTATTATAAACTAGTAGCAATAAATGATCAATATAAAATGATTGATCAGAGCCTGGTTATAAAATCGACAATTTAATGCTGCAAAACTGACTTTTTCATAATTTTAGACTTACTTCCTTCGGCGAGAAAAATGTTACGTCACTCTGACATCATCTTACGCTTCCTTGTTATAAAAAAAGCATAAGTGACGTCAAAATTCGACCATACCACAAGAACAATGAGATCAAAATGATGTAAGAGTGCGCACTACTCTGACAAAATAAATGCGCATTTTTATCTTCAAACTAACGAAATTGTATGAAAATATTCTTATCTTACCGTGTTTTATTACAAATATTATTTAATCAATTGAAATATAAATTATAAAAATATTATTTATACTAAATTAATCATAAAAATTAATACTGACAATAATTAATAATCATTAATTACTAAAAAATCTTATTAAAAGAAGAATTTTTAATCACTTACATCTAATAAAGTGTAAGAAAGTTTTATAATACAGTAGAACCTCGTCCCTCGATAACTTAGCACTCCGGATAACTGGTCCACACCTTGGCAGGGCGAAAAAATCCTTAGTTAATTAATTTTCATTATAGACAGCTTTATAAAAGTATAAAAGCTCTCATAAAGTATTTTTCTGAGGTCTGTCTTATCAGGTAAATTACTGTACACAGTGTATTCATTAATTTTCATTTTCATGTAGTGGCTCTATGCCTTCATAAAGGACGTACTTTTCCTTTGTTTAAGGGTATTTGGGCAGTTTATTCTCTGTTATATTCTGTACAAGTAAACAATACCAAGTTACAGTACAGTATTTTCTGAGGAAATAT
>NW_019384444.1:1898155-1902847 GCF_000671375.1 Centruroides sculpturatus | reverse complement strand
CCGTACCACACCACACCAGGAAACTTGTATGAAGTCCAAATGACTTGGAACAAAATAAACTAGAAAGAAATCTCTGGCAAAGACAAGTTCAAATAAACTGACAAACTTTCATTAAATTAGTTTAATTTATGCAAAAACTATTTAAGTAAAATTTACGAATTATATTATTATTATTATTTTTTTAAGTTATAAAATTAAACGAACTGTAATAAAATATACAAATTGGCTTACTCGTATATTTTATTTAACAAGATTTTTATTTTCAATGAAAATTTTCAAAATGGCGACCTTTCGTTTTATTAAGAAATGTGACGAAGTCGAAGCGTAGTTTAGTATTACGTAAATATGCTTACGACGGCAATTCCTGCGGAAGTTTTCTTGAAAAGAAAACAAATACTCGTGGCTTCTTCACAAATTCACTTAAAGTCTACTTGAAATTAAGTGTTTTATTCTTTTTTAGCCGTTTTTCTCGATTTTTTACATACTTTATCGTTCATAAAAATGATACCTTCCATTTAATATATTGCTTTGAATCATCTTCGAGAACATAAATATAGTTTTAATAAATCTATCCAATAACCTAAAAGTCTAAAAACTTATATTTAAATTTAATTAAAGCAATAAATTATTATTATCGGTCGTAGCTTTAACGTTTTTCTCTCCCCTAATTACTATTGTTAGAGTTGATATTATTCATTAGATCTTTTCATGCGTCATTACGACGTCAATACGATGACGCATGGATATAAAGTTTATCAACAGAAGGAAGGAGAGATGAGGAAGCTTGTTCCTTCGGCGGGACATTTTGCTTAGCAGTTTCAAGGACTGACGGTTACCGTGTCATTTAATAATGCATGGAGTGTTAAAAATAAAACGAGAGACGAATTTAGCAACGATTCAACAGTTGCCGTGTTAGCACAACCTTTGAAAATAACACGATTAAAATATTTCGGAAACTTTGTATTTTAATTGTGTATAATTTTATTAAATTATAAATAAAAATACTTAATTATATTTTAAATAATTAAGTATATTTCTATTGGTTAATTTAAAATTTTACTTATTTAAAAATTGCATTATGTATTTGTACCGTACATAAAGAACGTTGCTTATTATATGCTAATAAAATTAATTTGAATATTTTTTTGAATAACTGATGATTTATTCATGAATTTTTTTAGAAATTTCATAATGCAATTCGTAGTTACATAATTTTTGCAATCAAAATCGTAATTGTTTGAGTTGTAAATTCATCAAAGTAATATTGTAGTTAAGTAATTTAAGTACATTTTTTGTGTTGCTAATAGACTTTAATGGGGTTGCAAAACCGTAAATAGCTTATTACGGCATTAATTTAAAAAAAGGATAAACGTACTCATGGTAGAAATATTTAAACTTGATCTAGAAGAGAAAATTTTTGAATTTACTACCTTTAGGGGCATTTGGCATCAAATGTTGCCATTTTAACTAGCCTTGTGTTAATAGGTTAAAAGCATCTCTCTGGATGTAAGAAACATTTGGAAATACGCCAAACAATTCAATACTGTGACGTAATTTGTGACATGTTGTGTCTGGTATTAACAATGTTCAGTGATCGGTAATGAAATCATCAATATAAAATATCGCTTAATAAATTACGTTTTATTGAGATCAGTTTTCAAATTGCAACAATTAACTTAAATTCATGCAAATGTTCTAATGAGTTAAGAATCTAAAGTGGAAGAAGGGCAATAGAACTGTAACTATTCTTCCCTACAAAGCTAATTCATATATCTATAATATAATGTGGAAAATATTTCAAAATCTAAACTGTAAAAAGAAAAAAAAACTTAAATGTTGAAAAATTGCAGTTTTTCTGTCAATTACCCATCATCAATCTTTGTCTGCGTGACTTCAGAAAAGACAAACCATTGTTAAAACTAACAATGAATTTCACCTGTGAAACAATGTTCAATTGAACGATTATCTCTCGATTATCTTTGCACGAATCACTTCTACAATTGCTTACTGATTAAATTGTTCATCTAATTTAGTATGATTAATCAAATGTAAAAAGGGAAATTAATAAATTAAGAGTCTAATGTTAAAGGTTGGGACCATTCACTTTGACTCGACCTTGACCATACGACTCACCTTGTGCTGAATGGCCATGAAATCGAAGAATAAATAGAAATATAATAATAAGTCTGCGACTATCCAAAGATTTGATCCCAAAGAAGGCCATTGTGGATACCACCGTGGGGAAAGAAAGAAGTACTGAATATGTTTCCGAAATACACCTTACTCTCTACAGAAGCTATATAGGGGACAAGAGTACATCGATGGCATTAGTCGTTCCATGGTTTCCATCCCTCTTTATCACCCCTTCTCGCTTCGACAAGGATATTTGGATTTTCTATTTACCGCTACCTTCTAATTTATATTTAGTAAATGGGATGATCCTATAAGTGCCGTAAAATTGTTCCCTAACCCCTGTTGTAAAGAATGGATCCTCTTATTTCCGTTACGTCATGGTTAGCGAAGAGAAAAACCGAGCATATCTGTAAGGAGTGCATGCTCGAAATAAACCCAGAATCCAATACGATACCCGGCCATATAAGGGGAATAAGAAAGACATTGCACTGGCAGGCGATGCCAGAAATCAGATGTGTTGTCACCTTGACAGGCATTTCTACAGACAAGCCAGTTCGAAGTGTGGCAGTTTGCTGAAAGAACTAACACTTTCCGACTTAATTCAATTAGCTTTACACTATGTAATATATATACTTTAAATATATACACCGCAGGTCAGTTTAGTTAAAAAAAACANAATAATTTTTCATTAAGTACTGGGATAAAAACATTTATTCTATAACTAATTACTTGAGAATAATTTATTAATAAATAGTTACTTTAAGACGTCAATAAATGCATCATATAATAAAGTATTGGAGTTTATAAATGATCGACTTCTTAAGCTTTCGAGCATCTTCATATGAAACAGTAAGAAGAAGAAGCTTTCGTGTGAATTCACCAATTCATAAAGAACTTAAATGAATATTTTACGAAAGTAAAATACATAAAGTTATAATTATGAGTTACGAAGATTATTTATTTATTTTCTAAAGTTATCAACGTAATGTAATTTAAATAATTATAATTTAAAATGTGTTACGTTTTGTAGAATATATTTTAAAAGATATTAATATACTTGTGTTAGATTTTTATAATTATTAATATGATTAACGGACTCAAACAATATAAAAATATTCGGGACTAATCATAACCGGAAGCGTAAATGATTACGTTGCTTCCGGATTTATTTAACCCTCAGCCAACTCAGCCGGAAATCATGTTATTTTCATACTAAAGTTTCTAAGTTTATCATTGAAAAATCATCATTGGCATTTTAACCTCAATACTTTTTTAGTATATTAATTATCATCTCAATATTTTCATAATTTTATAAATAAATGTTACATTACAACTTAATAAAATGTTTTATTTATAGTTAAAGTTAAGTATTTGAACTTTAATCTATAATAAAATAAGTGAACCGATGATTTAATTTCGAAATAATATACATTATATTAAAATGTATTAAATTATTAAATCATTTTAAATTAAAATATATACATATATATTATTAATGTATTTAGTATGCATATTACGTTTAAATATTTCGTAAAATTATAAACAATTTTATTTATCTTAGCTTCGTATTTTCAAACGAAATTGCACGAAATTTGAAATTCGTTTGATGTTCATTTGATCAAATTTAATATTGAAGATGCTTGAACATACATTTTAAAGGCGAATATTGAAATCGACGATAATTTTAGTTTGTTAATATGTAGGCTTACGCTACAAATATTAACATTTATTATAAACTAGTAGCAATAAATGATCAATATAAAATGATTGATCAGAGCCTGGTTATAAAATCGACAATTTAATGCTGCAAAACTGACTTTTTCATAATTTTAGACTTACTTCCTTCGGCGAGAAAAATGTTACGTCACTCTGACATCATCTTACGCTTCCTTGTTATAAAAAAAGCATAAGTGACGTCAAAATTCGACCATACCACAAGAACAATGAGATCAAAATGATGTAAGAGTGCGCACTACTCTGACAAAATAAATGCGCATTTTTATCTTCAAACTAACGAAATTGTATGAAAATATTCTTATCTTACCGTGTTTTATTACAAATATTATTTAATCAATTGAAATATAAATTATAAAAATATTATTTATACTAAATTAATCATAAAAATTAATACTGACAATAATTAATAATCATTAATTACTAAAAAATCTTATTAAAAGAAGAATTTTTAATCACTTACATCTAATAAAGTGTAAGAAAGTTTTATAATACAGTAGAACCTCGTCCCTCGATAACTTAGCACTCCGGATAACTGGTCCACACCTTGGCAGGGCGAAAAAATCCTTAGTTAATTAATTTTCATTATAGACAGCTTTATAAAAGTATAAAAGCTCTCATAAAGTATTTTTCTGAGGTCTGTCTTATCAGGTAAATTACTGTACACAGTGTATTCATTAATTTTCATTTTCATGTAGTGGCTCTATGCCTTCATAAAGGACGTACTTTTCCTTTGTTTAAGGGTATTTGGGCAGTTTATTCTCTGTTATATTCTGTACAAGTAAACAATACCAAGTTACAGTACAGTATTTTCTGAGGAAATAT
>NW_019384444.1:1838020-1894779 GCF_000671375.1 Centruroides sculpturatus | reverse complement strand
CCGTACCACACCACACCAGGAAACTTGTATGAAGTCCAAATGACTTGGAACAAAATAAACTAGAAAGAAATCTCTGGCAAAGACAAGTTCAAATAAACTGACAAACTTTCATTAAATTAGTTTAATTTATGCAAAAACTATTTAAGTAAAATTTACGAATTATATTATTATTATTATTTTTTTAAGTTATAAAATTAAACGAACTGTAATAAAATATACAAATTGGCTTACTCGTATATTTTATTTAACAAGATTTTTATTTTCAATGAAAATTTTCAAAATGGCGACCTTTCGTTTTATTAAGAAATGTGACGAAGTCGAAGCGTAGTTTAGTATTACGTAAATATGCTTACGACGGCAATTCCTGCGGAAGTTTTCTTGAAAAGAAAACAAATACTCGTGGCTTCTTCACAAATTCACTTAAAGTCTACTTGAAATTAAGTGTTTTATTCTTTTTTAGCCGTTTTTCTCGATTTTTTACATACTTTATCGTTCATAAAAATGATACCTTCCATTTAATATATTGCTTTGAATCATCTTCGAGAACATAAATATAGTTTTAATAAATCTATCCAATAACCTAAAAGTCTAAAAACTTATATTTAAATTTAATTAAAGCAATAAATTATTATTATCGGTCGTAGCTTTAACGTTTTTCTCTCCCCTAATTACTATTGTTAGAGTTGATATTATTCATTAGATCTTTTCATGCGTCATTACGACGTCAATACGATGACGCATGGATATAAAGTTTATCAACAGAAGGAAGGAGAGATGAGGAAGCTTGTTCCTTCGGCGGGACATTTTGCTTAGCAGTTTCAAGGACTGACGGTTACCGTGTCATTTAATAATGCATGGAGTGTTAAAAATAAAACGAGAGACGAATTTAGCAACGATTCAACAGTTGCCGTGTTAGCACAACCTTTGAAAATAACACGATTAAAATATTTCGGAAACTTTGTATTTTAATTGTGTATAATTTTATTAAATTATAAATAAAAATACTTAATTATATTTTAAATAATTAAGTATATTTCTATTGGTTAATTTAAAATTTTACTTATTTAAAAATTGCATTATGTATTTGTACCGTACATAAAGAACGTTGCTTATTATATGCTAATAAAATTAATTTGAATATTTTTTTTGAATAACTGATGATTTATTCATGAATTTTTTTAGAAATTTCATAATGCAATTCGTAGTTACATAATTTTTGCAATCAAAATCGTAATTGTTTGAGTTGTAAATTCATCAAAGTAATATTGTAGTTAAGTAATTTAAGTACATTTTTTGTGTTGCTAATAGACTTTAATGGGGTTGCAAAACCGTAAATAGCTTATTACGGCATTAATTTAAAAAAAGGATAAACGTACTCATGGTAGAAATATTTAAACTTGATCTAGAAGAGAAAATTTTTGAATTTACTACCTTTAGGGGCATTTGGCATCAAATGTTGCCATTTTAACTAGCCTTGTGTTAATAGGTTAAAAGCATCTCTCTGGATGTAAGAAACATTTGGAAATACGCCAAACAATTCAATACTGTGACGTAATTTGTGACATGTTGTGTCTGGTATTAACAATGTTCAGTGATCGGTAATGAAATCATCAATATAAAATATCGCTTAATAAATTACGTTTTATTGAGATCAGTTTTCAAATTGCAACAATTAACTTAAATTCATGCAAATGTTCTAATGAGTTAAGAATCTAAAGTGGAAGAAGGGCAATAGAACTGTAACTATTCTTCCCTACAAAGCTAATTCATATATCTATAATATAATGTGGAAAATATTTCAAAATCTAAACTGTAAAAAGAAAAAAAAACTTAAATGTTGAAAAATTGCAGTTTTTCTGTCAATTACCCATCATCAATCTTTGTCTGCGTGACTTCAGAAAAGACAAACCATTGTTAAAACTAACAATGAATTTCACCTGTGAAACAATGTTCAATTGAACGATTATCTCTCGATTATCTTTGCACGAATCACTTCTACAATTGCTTACTGATTAAATTGTTCATCTAATTTAGTATGATTAATCAAATGTAAAAAGGGAAATTAATAAATTAAGAGTCTAATGTTAAAGGTTGGGACCATTCACTTTGACTCGACCTTGACCATACGACTCACCTTGTGCTGAATGGCCATGAAATCGAAGAATAAATAGAAATATAATAATAAGTCTGCGACTATCCAAAGATTTGATCCCAAAGAAGGCCATTGTGGATACCACCGTGGGGAAAGAAAGAAGTACTGAATATGTTTCCGAAATACACCTTACTCTCTACAGAAGCTATATAGGGGACAAGAGTACATCGATGGCATTAGTCGTTCCATGGTTTCCATCCCTCTTTATCACCCCTTCTCGCTTCGACAAGGATATTTGGATTTTCTATTTACCGCTACCTTCTAATTTATATTTAGTAAATGGGATGATCCTATAAGTGCCGTAAAATTGTTCCCTAACCCCTGTTGTAAAGAATGGATCCTCTTATTTCCGTTACGTCATGGTTAGCGAAGAGAAAAACCGAGCATATCTGTAAGGAGTGCATGCTCGAAATAAACCCAGAATCCAATACGATACCCGGCCATATAAGGGGAATAAGAAAGACATTGCACTGGCAGGCGATGCCAGAAATCAGATGTGTTGTCACCTTGACAGGCATTTCTACAGACAAGCCAGTTCGAAGTGTGGCAGTTTGCTGAAAGAACTAACACTTTCCGACTTAATTCAATTAGCTTTACACTATGTAATATATATACTTTAAATATATACACCGCAGGTCAGTTTAGTTAAAAAAACAATAATTATAATATTAAAAATGTGGAAAATTCTTTTGTAAATTTACAAATTTAATATGAAGTTTATGCTAATTTTTAAAATTTCATTCCTGATTTATTAATATTTAATATTGAAAACATTTAATAATATTTTACAATTTTAAATTTTATATTTGAAATATGATTATCATAAAGAGAAAATTTTATTTATATTTAGTAAAATTAATAAAATGCAATGTCATCAACAAAAAAAAAAACATTTTTCTATTGTAATTTTTATAAATTATAATTATACTTATGAGTTAATGTTGTTAGTAGGAAGTGAATATATTTATTTATTTATATTTATAAAAAAAATTTATTATATCACTTCAAAATATTTTTTAGTTGATTTGGCAGCGTTATGAGCATTCCTGTTTTTTATGTGTACTTTAAAACATTAAAAGATTTTTGAAAGCAATCTGCCAAAATCAACAAGCGATAAAGTTCATACGTAGTTTGTTCAGCGAGAATTATAAAATCATTTTTAGCACTTAAAGTTTCGAAATACGATATCAGCCTGAAAACCTGTAACATTTACAATGAAATACGTTAACATTAGTCAATGTAATAAATTTTAAAAATTATCTAAAAAATAAAAATAATAATAATAAATAAATCAGTTATCGGAACTGCACTTGTTCTCATTTGTCCTTAAATCTGGTTAAAATTGGGACCTCTTCCATTTGCAGAGGAAGTTGGTGCCATTCCAACTAACACTGTGTCATTAGCATACTAATGTGCCAAATGTATTATTTTGGCAGATAACGAATATCTTTGTTTCTCTGTTAAAATTCATATTAAAAGCATATATTCTGACTTAATTATAGTCACCTTCTTACATCGATCACAAAGTAATTTCTATTTTTTTCTTGATTAAAAATTGTCAAAGAAAATTGAAATCCACGCTATATGATTATTTTCAGTTGTTTCTATGAAAATTTTTGAAGGTTATCCAGTGCATATATAATAAAAATAGTGCACGAAATTCAAATCATAATATAAATGACATACAAAAAAATTAATGCATTTAATGAAGTCGGCAAATTTCTTCAATGAGATTTCACGTTTTTTGGTTTTAAGTGAGAAGGAGCAATAGTCTAAATTTTAAATTGTAAGGGCAAATCTATATCTAATCACTAAAAAATATCAAAAAGGCATTAAATAATTGAAAAACAATAGGTAAATGCTACTTTGTAATAAGTACAAGTTTATACTTTGTACTTTTTGATACTTTGTCATTCTGTTTTTAGCTTTAAATGCTTTGGATTTAAATTTTTGTATATTTTTTTGATTATTTAATTATACATTCGTGCATTTTATTATTTAATTTTTTTATTTGAGTCTTCGTTTTGTTGCGTTGGGATATATCCGGGTATACTTTATGGTAGCTTGTTGTCTTTTCTGTAATTGATGTAAAAAAAGAAAAAATGTAAATGGGGTTTAAATTTATTGTAAGTGTGCAGATTATATACGGGCCTAAAAATGCAGAATTTTATTTTAATAATTAACATTAGAAACTGAACATTTATTATTACGGTGTATCTTCAAAATTTTTATTTATATAAAAGTCTAGTTTAATTTTTATTATTTGAAGCAAAATTTAACAGTTGCTTTGTAAAAAAGTTGTCCTGACATTTTTATCGTAAATCATATAATATAAATACAGATTATTAAAACTATTAAATAATATGAATTTTGTACGTTTTGGATTGGATTGAAAAAGTTTATATATTTCTCTAGCAGATGGCGCTTTTGTGATCTTTGATTTTTCATATTGTGCAGAAAATTACTATTGCCATCTGTTAGCAAAAATAGAAAACACTTCTAAAATAAATTTGATTTAATTTATTAAATTTTGTACTTTTGTATATATATTTTATATGTATATAAGTAAATAATGATATACTTCACAAACACAAACAAACTCTTGTATTTTTACAATACAATAGCAAGGATAAAAATATTTATGTACAAAATCTAGATCCGATAAAGAATCATTCTGAAAGCATTTTTCTACTTTTTTTTGTTTTTTGTTTTTAATCATTGAAATTCGCGAACAGTATTTATATTTATATTAGTTTTAATTTATAAACAGAAAACACTTAAAACATCAATTTGTCAAAAATGAAAGGCAGTGATATCAACTTGGTGTTTTGAAATATGTATCATATACTAAATATTTTTATGTAGCTAAAATATAAACATCTTAAAGTCTTGTGGGTTTCGCTTAAGAAAACCTTTAGTTTTTCTTAGCATTTCGTGATATCCCAAATAATGGATTTGGAAAACTGCGTTGTTCACAGTTACATCATTCGTATAAAAATGCTGCCTTTTTCCAAAGATCAGTTCGAGAAATATTCCCAAATCATGTGACTGCTTATTGTGGAGAAGTCTCCGACGTCAGTACATCTTTCTTTATCTACTAGAAGCGTAAGAATTCCTCCATGTGTCCATCATAGTCGCAGAACACATAAACCTGTAACACATAACGATAGGAAGAATTCCACGTGACATAATTCCCCATGGTATTGTTCCATAAAAACCAAGTTGTAACTGACCAGCTACTGGATTCTGAGCAGTAAATGATTCCATCAGCCACAGCACCAAGTTGCTGAAAATCAGGAAAGTTACGGTCTGTCGTCCCGGTTTCGATTTCTCGTGAGGACAACCTGGTCTGCAGCATTTCTTATTTAAGATATGCATAAAGAGAGCTTGAATGCAACAATGAAATATCATAACAGCTCCATCGACAAATACTACTAAATATTTCGTATTGTGAAGATGATTACTGCCCACGATCATCCCACACGCTCCAAATAAAAAGACAGCTGTCGTTCCCCATGATTGAATTGCCGAATGAAGATCCGGTTCTGGTATAGAACGCGGACACATTCTTCTTATCTGGCATAATCCTAAGAATACAGCTAAAACGGAAAGGCCCATAACTCCGCAATGAACAGAAGACACAACAAATAACGTATCTAGATGCAATTTCTGATTGTTGGTCAGAACAAAAAATAGGATAAGAACTATTAGTCCAACTACGGTCACTAAAAGTCCTAAAAATAATCCTTTACTCGATCCTCTACAATCTACTTTTCGACCAGTGCAGTTTTGTTTGTTGACTACTTCTGAATCTGGGCTTATACTTCTAGGGGTGCTGTTAATGTTATAATGAACGACAAAAGTAGACGATTGCCAGAGATGAAACATAACGGCACTGCAAACTAAACTGAATTGAAGAACAAATGGGAAAATGTAAGGCATGGCTTTTTCCCATATGGAACCAATTGTAGAACTCTGAAGACAATATCTATAGTAAAGGACTTGTTCGATTTTCTCGTCTTCTTGAGGATCCCACCAGCATTTCTTCGACACTGTAAAATATCAAGATCTAAATTAACCAACTATATATTTATGAATCCTTTCATAATTGCTTAATTGTTTTACCATATACTTTGTGTTGCATATTAGAATTCATAACGTGAATAGTCGCATTGAAGTCTTCAGGAATTTTTGGATTTGTAGCATTTTGAACCACGTGGCTGTGTTCTAACCATTCTTTAGCCGTTTCCCATAAAAATAAGCGAATCCAAACAGCCAGATTAGCAGCTTGCAGATGCATTAGGCCGATATTTCGGAACCAACCAAGAGATTTGAGAACTCTCTAAAAAATCAGTAATAATTTTAAAAAAATAGATAAAAAATTAACTATGATAATTAACAAGTAAAACTTAGAATTTCACACTGGGGGCATGAATTACATTGGAGTTTAACCAGACCGCATTAATTGACCTAGACGGCGAAATGACTCGTCTAATTATGAAATAGAGAGTAATGAAGATGCTGGGCAAATGTTACGCGATAGAGGAAGTAAATTGATATGGCTATCTTGCAGTTCTAAATTAGTTATTTCCTTCTAGAAAGAAATACAAAGTCTCATAATAATAAGAAAAACGGGAGATGAGTAATTTTTGTCTTCAAGCAATGTATTTCAGAGTAGTATAATTTAAAAAAAATTATTAAATGTTATACCATTTAAAAAATATACATATTTATAAAAAAAATAAATAAAGTTTCTTGCTTACCGGAATATTCATGAAAAGAAAATGCATTTGTAGAAATGTAAATATTCCTAATAAAATCGGCTGTGCCAAATTTAGCTCGTCCAAGCATAACTCTTCTACTGGTGTAAAATAAGTTCCTATTTCTAATCCTATCCATGTTAACATTCCGAGTCCCAGCACTGAAATTAAATAAATAATAAGCTTTAATGAATTCAAACACAAATTACAATTAAAAGATATTTTAAAACTAAGTTAAATTACAATTACAGCACCTAATATTCCAACTCGGAGATAAATACTGATATCTTTTAATAATACTCCAGATTTCTTCTTTAAATCTCCAGATTCGATATCATCATTCAGAGTGGGACATTTAGAAAATGCTACACAAATATAAGTCGTCAAAAAGCATACTACACTTCCACCGATAAGGTAGGAAAAAAGAAATCCCTAGAATTTGTAAGTTTATAAAGATTAAAAATGGTAAATGTATATAAAAAAAATTCTTTTTACAGATTGCGATTCAAGGAAATTAGATTCATCAAGTTACGCTTCATCAAGTAAAAAGAATAACGGAATTTATGTTTTGCAAGACTTTTTACAGGAACTTACATTATAATAGAGAAGAGGAATAGGATTGTCCAGAATCTCTGTAATTACTATGATTCCAGCTGTTACGATTAATATTCGAGCGTATAAACCGCTTAATACACGAATTGTACCGGTCTTCTCCTTCGATCTAAACATAAAACAAAATGGTTTTGCACTGTTTATTTTTAGTACATTAAGGAAGAATTTAAAACATTACAAAATATTATGTATATGACCTTTCTTTCTTGCTTCTGTTCGATTTTTGAGAAGCGCTTCGTTCTGGTTCAGCAGCTTCGTCGGAACTTGAATTATCTATGGATGAGATGGGATGTGGTAGACTACTCTTAGAACCAGTCATAGATGTTGCAATGGGAGGGGGTGTCGGAGGAAGTTCATCCAAAGACGCTAATGACGGCGTGATAATTTCCGGTGTGTGATGGATCCCCAACAATTTCACATTGTTATTAGTCGTTTCGTTGTTCATCGAGTCCATTTGTAATCGGTAATCGCAACCTGTTAACTAAATTAAATAAACTGTAAAAACCCCGTTTTCCACGTAAAAGCAATCAATTTAAATTTACAAAATTGGCCGAGAAAAATATAGAAAAGAACGTCGCTAATAATTATGGTTAGATAACGAAAGATATATTATTTGTAAGTATAATTTAACTAACATACTGTAGTTAATGTGAAGAGAGTGTCTAATAGCATTAAAGATAAAATTCCTAAACTGTTTAATAATTATTTGGTTCCGTTTCATCATCGAAAGCAATTGAATAAAAAGAAAATCCAATTATCATCATTAAATACGATGATTGAAATTACTCCTACAGTTCTTAGCATTCAAATTATATTCGGAGTGATTTGAATAAGGATATCCTCTTTATTTTATTCTGTCAACGTAACTACTCGTTTAATGTCTCTGTAAGAACTTTCATAAACTCCTGCAGTCATTTCTTTAAAAGCTCACCTGTCGCGCATTGCTTTAGATCGTTCAATCAATGACAACTGTAAATTTTACCTAAAGGAAATATTTGAAAAGAATGACGAATGATCAATCTTTCAGAAGATTAATAATTCAATAGCTTCATACCTTTGATTCTATCTAAACTAAAATCTAAGGGGGAAAGAATTATGATTTACTTCGTTAAAACTACAGTCGAATTAACTGGGTCAATAAGTTTCTAATACTGCCCAAGGAATAAAACAGCGAGAGACAAATTAGTTAATTCAAACTACGAGAATTCGTTGAGTGAGCGACGGCCACAAACAAGATTTTAACGAATATATCAACAAGCTAAAGATATGATCGTAAGAGGGCAAAAGAGCGTGGAAAAGTCGTAAAAGCGCAGACCACCGGCTGATGTTTATGAGATTTACTTCTGCTACTTTCGTTATTATCGTTATCGATAATACGTTATCTCCCGTCACAATTTTTTCTCCTATAAAATCGATTGTTTTGATTATATAATTAGAAATTTGTATTTCAGATACGTAAATGAAGTTCATTTATTCAAATTATAATATATTCTAGTATAGATATTAAGTAAATTTAAAGTGTTTTAGGTTCGTGCACGGAATGATCATCTATACTTTGCTCCAAAAAGTTAATGGCATTCGCATTTACTTTAGTCTGGCCTGTAATTCTCCGGTGATATTGGTTTTGGTCCATTTCACTTCATCTACTGAAAACATTTTAGTATTTCCTACGACTTTTTTTTAGCAAATGGATTATTAATTTAAACAAAGAGACATTCACGTGTTAAAAGCAGCTTGAAAAGTTTATGAATATAAAATAGGATATGTTATAAATCATAATCTGATCATTATTACAACGTTATTTTGTATATACTACAAGTAAAACGATATTTATCTCATTTCGTGCGCCATCTTACTAAATTTTATTTATTTATTATTCCTTTAGATAAGCTAATTCTNTTTACCATTATTTGGCTGTGCTATCAAATAAAATAATTATTATATTTTCGTTTGCCCACATGTTTGTATTTCTGTTGAATCAGCCGTTTTTGTGGGGTCCATTTTTGCTTGCGAAATATAGGACAGTGGGTATTTGATACAGTTTTCGTATAGCGCGCATTTAATTAAATTTGATGATGCAGTTCCTTTAATTAACTGCTAGATTTTTTAAAAGTACTTTATATATTTTAAACATATTATTTTAAATTAAGGTTAATATATTATTACATAAACATATTTTGAATTATTTCTAATTTCTAAATTAAACTATTATAGTTATTGATCTTTAATAATTAATATAGTTAATTATATTTATTAATTTTTATAATTCTGAAAGTTAAAAATATTATAATTCCTATTCCATACATTGGTTTAATTGTAACAATGTGTATAGTTTAACATTGTACATTGTTTTAATTTGTTCTATAAATAAATGTTATCTGTTCTATTTTTAAACCAAGCCAATTAAAATTATTGAGCGGAATTGTATATTATTGTTATGATAAGTTTTTAAATTAAAAAATGTTTTAAACTTCTATTTGAATCTATTTTTAATCTTATATTTAGCGGAAAAAATTTTATGGTTATTTCTTTTGCAGTGTTAGTTTTAAAACTACATTAAAACATAAACTCAATTATTTTTTTTATTATGTAATAGACTATAAATTAGAATAATTTCCTTATAAATTTCAATACAGTAAATAGTAAATATTATAACTGGCAGCTAGACTAAAATCTTGAGTCATGTTAATAGATTTTATATTAAAATAATTAGGAGGGTATCATTAGAAATGGATTTAAAGGAAGTTAATAAAACTTGATTTACAATAAAAATTCTTAACAGATTTACATTTGCAGAATCGATTATAAAATGAATGCAATTCTATTTAATAAACTGCACGTGGCCTATAAATTATCTTTGTAGTTTTTTCTAAATTGTAGGTCAAATGAAGTTCATTAGATACTGTTGAATTAGCAAGTTTATAGAAGAAAATAAATGACCGTCTGATATCTGGCTTAATTCTTTTATGTAATAAAAATAATATATGACAAAAAATTTAGTTAGAAAATATAAAGATAAAAAGCCAGCGTAATCTTTAATNGAAGTTCATTAGATACTGTTGAATTAGCAAGTTTATAGAAGAAAATAAATGACCGTCTGATATCTGGCTTAATTCTTTTATGTAATAAAAATAATATATGACAAAAAATTTAGTTAGAAAATATAAAGATAAAAAGCCAGCGTAATCTTTAATAAAGTTGTCAACAATAGCAAAGAAACAGCATAACTTAACCTTGAAAATTTTTGAATGAGTTCAAAGTAATAAAGAGGCTGTGAAAGTAATTTCACAGGAGGCGAATAGTGAGAGAATGTGTACAGAGTATATATATAATCTTTGAAAAATAATCACTTATTATAAAGAGATATTTTTAAATTTATCGATAATAATCTATTTACATATTTTTAAATAAAGATTTAAAGTTTTAAATTAATTAACTAATAAAAAAAAATCGTTGTTTCTACACACACACACGTATATAGGCCTATATAAGCTAAACACACTGTATACTTTATGAAATTTTGAGTAAAAAATGATATTTATAAGTTAATTTAGAACTTTAAATCTTTATTTTAAAAAAATCTAAATAAATTATTAGATAAATTAGATAAATTAATAAAAAGANTGTTTCATCTCAAATAAGCATTGAATAAAAAGGTTTCGGACTGGAAACTCAACAAATTACAAATCTTCAAACACTTGCTACAAGAAATTTATTATATTATATCATATTATAATTTATTATAAAAAAGCTAATGTTTCTGCATTTTTTGGTGGTTAATATCATCATCAAATAACTACTAAAATGGTTATTTTATTAATTAATGCGTTACCTTTAAATGTAAGAAGCATTATGCACTTTATATCTAAAAAGCGATAGAATTTTTATTTTATAACCTTTTATTTAATCTTCGTATCTATAAAGAATCGAATTGAATTAAAATACGCCGGTTACCAATTGATATTTAAGTTTTAATATAAAATAAAATTTTAATTAAAGCATTCAATAATAATGGTAAATGGTTTTATTAACGAATGTATAAAATAAAAGAAAACAATACAGAATAAACAGTTTAATTGCGATTTTATTTATAAATTTCGTTTACTAAAAGCAAATTTAAACATTTATTAATTAAAAGTCAATATTTTTAACATATAAAAGAAAAGTCAATATTTGCATTATCTTTCGGAAACTTCTTCCATTAAAAATGTAATTTTGGAAAATATTTTAAGAAATATTCCATTTTCTAAAATTAAGTATGGCCAACGTTTTAGACAAAATTATATTTTTTTAAGTCACAAAATCTTTTTTTCTTCTATTTACAGAATTTTTTCCTATTAATTTGAAGTTTAATTTATTTCATGTGTTCATTAAATTTTTGTTTAAGAAAAAAACTAATATCAAAATTATTTTGGATNGAAAGGCAGTGATATCAACTTGGTGTTTTGAAATATGTATCATATACTAAATATTTTTATGTAGCTAAAATATAAACATCTTAAAGTCTTGTGGGTTTCGCTTAAGAAAACCTTTAGTTTTTCTTAGCATTTCGTGATATCCCAAATAATGGATTTGGAAAACTGCGTTGTTCACAGTTACATCATTCGTATAAAAATGCTGCCTTTTTCCAAAGATCAGTTCGAGAAATATTCCCAAATCATGTGACTGCTTATTGTGGAGAAGTCTCCGACGTCAGTACATCTTTCTTTATCTACTAGAAGCGTAAGAATTCCTCCATGTGTCCATCATAGTCGCAGAACACATAAACCTGTAACACATAACGATAGGAAGAATTCCACGTGACATAATTCCCCATGGTATTGTTCCATAAAAACCAAGTTGTAACTGACCAGCTACTGGATTCTGAGCAGTAAATGATTCCATCAGCCACAGCACCAAGTTGCTGAAAATCAGGAAAGTTACGGTCTGTCGTCCCGGTTTCGATTTCTCGTGAGGACAACCTGGTCTGCAGCATTTCTTATTTAAGATATGCATAAAGAGAGCTTGAATGCAACAATGAAATATCATAACAGCTCCATCGACAAATACTACTAAATATTTCGTATTGTGAAGATGATTACTGCCCACGATCATCCCACACGCTCCAAATAAAAAGACAGCTGTCGTTCCCCATGATTGAATTGCCGAATGAAGATCCGGTTCTGGTATAGAACGCGGACACATTCTTCTTATCTGGCATAATCCTAAGAATACAGCTAAAACGGAAAGGCCCATAACTCCGCAATGAACAGAAGACACAACAAATAACGTATCTAGATGCAATTTCTGATTGTTGGTCAGAACAAAAAATAGGATAAGAACTATTAGTCCAACTACGGTCACTAAAAGTCCTAAAAATAATCCTTTACTCGATCCTCTACAATCTACTTTTCGACCAGTGCAGTTTTGTTTGTTGACTACTTCTGAATCTGGGCTTATACTTCTAGGGGTGCTGTTAATGTTATAATGAACGACAAAAGTAGACGATTGCCAGAGATGAAACATAACGGCACTGCAAACTAAACTGAATTGAAGAACAAATGGGAAAATGTAAGGCATGGCTTTTTCCCATATGGAACCAATTGTAGAACTCTGAAGACAATATCTATAGTAAAGGACTTGTTCGATTTTCTCGTCTTCTTGAGGATCCCACCAGCATTTCTTCGACACTGTAAAATATCAAGATCTAAATTAACCAACTATATATTTATGAATCCTTTCATAATTGCTTAATTGTTTTACCATATACTTTGTGTTGCATATTAGAATTCATAACGTGAATAGTCGCATTGAAGTCTTCAGGAATTTTTGGATTTGTAGCATTTTGAACCACGTGGCTGTGTTCTAACCATTCTTTAGCCGTTTCCCATAAAAATAAGCGAATCCAAACAGCCAGATTAGCAGCTTGCAGATGCATTAGGCCGATATTTCGGAACCAACCAAGAGATTTGAGAACTCTCTAAAAAATCAGTAATAATTTTAAAAAAATAGATAAAAAATTAACTATGATAATTAACAAGTAAAACTTAGAATTTCACACTGGGGGCATGAATTACATTGGAGTTTAACCAGACCGCATTAATTGACCTAGACGGCGAAATGACTCGTCTAATTATGAAATAGAGAGTAATGAAGATGCTGGGCAAATGTTACGCGATAGAGGAAGTAAATTGATATGGCTATCTTGCAGTTCTAAATTAGTTATTTCCTTCTAGAAAGAAATACAAAGTCTCATAATAATAAGAAAAACGGGAGATGAGTAATTTTTGTCTTCAAGCAATGTATTTCAGAGTAGTATAATTTAAAAAAAATTATTAAATGTTATACCATTTAAAAAATATACATATTTATAAAAAAAATAAATAAAGTTTCTTGCTTACCGGAATATTCATGAAAAGAAAATGCATTTGTAGAAATGTAAATATTCCTAATAAAATCGGCTGTGCCAAATTTAGCTCGTCCAAGCATAACTCTTCTACTGGTGTAAAATAAGTTCCTATTTCTAATCCTATCCATGTTAACATTCCGAGTCCCAGCACTGAAATTAAATAAATAATAAGCTTTAATGAATTCAAACACAAATTACAATTAAAAGATATTTTAAAACTAAGTTAAATTACAATTACAGCACCTAATATTCCAACTCGGAGATAAATACTAATATCTTTTAATAATACTCCAGATTTCTTCTTTAAATCTCCAGATTCGATATCATCATTCAGAGTGGGACATTTAGAAAATGCTACACAAATATAAGTCGTCAAAAAGCATACTACACTTCCACCGATAAGGTAGGAAAAAAGAAATCCCTAGAATTTGTAAGTTTATAAAGATTAAAAATGGTAAATGTATATAAAAAAAATTCTTTTTACAGATTGCGATTCAAGGAAATTAGATTCATCAAGTTACGCTTCATCAAGTAAAAAGAATAACGGAATTTATGTTTTGCAAGACTTTTTACAGGAACTTACATTATAATAGAGAAGAGGAATAGGATTGTCCAGAATCTCTGTAATTACTATGATTCCAGCTGTTACGATTAATATTCGAGCGTATAAACCGCTTAATACACGAATTGTACCGGTCTTCTCCTTCGATCTAAACATAAAACAAAATGGTTTTGCACTGTTTATTTTTAGTACATTAAGGAAGAATTTAAAACATTACAAAATATTATGTATATGACCTTTCTTTCTTGCTTCTGTTCGATTTTTGAGAAGCGCTTCGTTCTGGTTCAGCAGCTTCGTCGGAACTTGAATTATCTATGGATGAGATGGGATGTGGTAGACTACTCTTAGAACCAGTCATAGATGTTGCAATGGGAGGGGGTGTCGGAGGAAGTTCATCCAAAGACGCTAATGACGGCGTGATAATTTCCGGTGTGTGATGGATCCCCAACAATTTCACATTGTTATTAGTCGTTTCGTTGTTCATCGAGTCCATTTGTAATCGGTAATCGCAACCTGTTAACTAAATTAAATAAACTGTAAAAACCCCGTTTTCCACGTAAAAGCAATCAATTTAAATTTACAAAATTGGCCGAGAAAAATATAGAAAAGAACGTCGCTAATAATTATGGTTAGATAACGAAAGATATATTATTTGTAAGTATAATTTAACTAACATACTGTAGTTAATGTGAAGAGAGTGTCTAATAGCATTAAAGATAAAATTCCTAAACTGTTTAATAATTATTTGGTTCCGTTTCATCATCGAAAGCAATTGAATAAAAAGAAAATCCAATTATCATCATTAAATACGATGATTGAAATTACTCCTACAGTTCTTAGCATTCAAATTATATTCGGAGTGATTTGAATAAGGATATCCTCTTTATTTTATTCTGTCAACGTAACTACTCGTTTAATGTCTCTGTAAGAACTTTCATAAACTCCTGCAGTCATTTCTTTAAAAGCTCACCTGTCGCGCATTGCTTTAGATCGTTCAATCAATGACAACTGTAAATTTTACCTAAAGGAAATATTTGAAAAGAATGACGAATGATCAATCTTTCAGAAGATTAATAATTCAATAGCTTCATACCTTTGATTCTATCTAAACTAAAATCTAAGGGGGAAAGAATTATGATTTACTTCGTTAAAACTACAGTCGAATTAACTGGGTCAATAAGTTTCTAATACTGCCCAAGGAATAAAACAGCGAGAGACAAATTAGTTAATTCAAACTACGAGAATTCGTTGAGTGAGCGACGGCCACAAACAAGATTTTAACGAATATATCAACAAGCTAAAGATATGATCGTAAGAGGGCAAAAGAGCGTGGAAAAGTCGTAAAAGCGCAGACCACCGGCTGATGTTTATGAGATTTACTTCTGCTACTTTCGTTATTATCGTTATCGATAATACGTTATCTCCCGTCACAATTTTTTCTCCTATAAAATCGATTGTTTTGATTATATAATTAGAAATTTGTATTTCAGATACGTAAATGAAGTTCATTTATTCAAATTATAATATATTCTAGTATAGATATTAAGTAAATTTAAAGTGTTTTAGGTTCGTGCACGGAATGATCATCTATACTTTGCTCCAAAAAGTTAATGGCATTCGCATTTACTTTAGTCTGGCCTGTAATTCTCCGGTGATATTGGTTTTGGTCCATTTCACTTCATCTACTGAAAACATTTTAGTATTTCCTACGACTTTTTTTTAGCAAATGGATTATTAATTTAAACAAAGAGACATTCACGTGTTAAAAGCAGCTTGAAAAGTTTATGAATATAAAATAGGATATGTTATAAATCATAATCTGATCATTATTACAACGTTATTTTGTATATACTACAAGTAAAACGATATTTATCTCATTTCGTGCGCCATCTTACTAAATTTTATTTATTTATTATTCCTTTAGATAAGCTAATTCTAATCTATTAGATATTATATTTTAACTCTCGAAATAAATATCATACGTTTAAAATAATTTATGGCTTTATATCACATATTATTTTAAATCTATTTATTTATTTATGTAATAAAAATAAAGTACATTTATAAATTTAATTAACTTTTAATTTTATATTATTCCCCATGTTTATATTATTAATAAGCAAAATAAATTAATCTGTATTCTGAAATGTAGACAAATTTAAGTTTATTCGTAACATTATAATTTATAAATAAAATTATATAAAGTTTAAATAAATATTTATCGACTTTTTAAAATTATTTAATCTATGTTATATTCGAAGCATTGACACTTGTTTTTAAGCTATTTACTTACAGATTACGTGAAAATAACACTAAAAATAGACATAGAAAACAGATAATCGCCTTTATTTTAATCTAAATTTATTTATTTTTATGTCTTGTATTTTTCTGTGTTTATAATGATACGAATAAACCAAAGAGAAATTCTTTTCATTTTTAAAAATATAACTAATTATATATTTACAACTGACCATGTTTGTTAGTCATAAAGAAATTACACTGAATAAGAGTTGTGCTCAATCTAGACTTTTCATTTCTCAATATTATAGAAATTATATTATTTATCAATTTTCAAAATGTAACAGGAAATTGCTGTTTCCGCAACATATATATATTTTTTTAAATCTTGGTTATTTATTATTGATAAATTCTACTATAATATATTATAATTATTCTTAGAAATATTTCATGTAAGAGAAATTGTAAACAATATATTTATCTGAAATATTATATCCCAATCTGATCATAAGTAGGTCTATTTAATTATCTAACTTTTTCAACTATTTATATAAAAAATAACTACAGGAGGAATCATATATTTACTAATGCATAACGTCATACTATCAGAAGCTGTTTAAACATTAGCGACACGAAAAATATTGTAAAAAAATTTAAATTTTAACTTCTCAATGAATTACATATGTTGTGACTTGGCAAATATTAGGTCGCCACATGTTAAAGATTATTATTTATGATAAGAATTAGATACATCACGCTAACAAGTAATGATATTTATAAACGTATAATAGCTTAACAGAATAATGTTCAATGATTATTTTCTTTATTTGACATTACTAAGAAGAGAAAAATAAAAATGATTGCACTAGAAAATGCAATTATTTCTTGTAAGTTTAGTATTAAAATGATTTTTTTCTTTTCTTCTTAACATTAAAAACATAATAATCTTTAAGAATGTTTTAATATTTTTCTACTAGAGAAAACTTATTAAGTTAAAGTAATAATTTTATGTTTATATTAAATTTGCTATGATCATGTTCAGATTTTATAAAAATTTATTTTGATAGGAAAAAAATAAATAAATAATTTCGTTTCTTATACAGAATGACTTAACTATTTACTGTTTTTAGATAAAATATTGACTTTAAACAGACTGAAATTAATTTGATTTATTAAAAAGGGAGGAAGTGCATTTACTCTGAAAGTAAAACAGTCGGAGAAAGATCATTTATAAAAAAGAAAATTATATATAAACTAAATTTAGTATATATCATTATAATAATATATACATATAAAGTATAACTTATAAAGATAAATAAATTTGGAAATAAATTTATCTTATCATTTTACTTATAAAATGATAAATTAATTATTAGAAACAGTAAAAGTTCGTAATATAAAATGTTTACTTTAAAAAAATGGTATTTTTACAGGCTATTTTCTATAAATAAAGTTTTTTCGTACCTTATTCACTTATTTCTCTTATCTATTTAAGTTATAGGACATACAGTTTATTTCAATTTAACTGATGAATATAGATGAGGTAATATATATTTCACTTTAAAAAATTAGGAGTTTAAGATAAATATTTTATTTCCCATTTCCTTACACTTAATTATATTATTCTTTTTAAAACGGGAGTTACAAGAGTACGAATTAGAAGTTGGCTGATTTTCCATAGGAAGCACGCTATTGAATATTTATATACGCATTAAAACTTAAATTCCCGTAAAGTCTCTAAATAATAAAGTAGTATTATTAAATATTTAATATTTTAATGCAATAATTATTTTCAAATTAATAAATTAATTTCTTTCTGCATTTCTTTTTTATTATTAAAAATTAATTTCAAAATGTCATGAGAAGAAAGTATAGAAGAAACTAATTCCCAGCAATCCAGTACATAAATCTCGATTTTCATTTATAATTAGTTCAAGGACATATTTAAGTCTAATAAACCTTCTTTGTCTGAATATTTAAACTACGCTGATATAATTTAAGTGATCGAATCTACGATATTTTGTTTAAGATGTTTCTAAACATTCGATCGGCTCGTGCATTCGTACTAATTCTAAGCTAAACCTGTACATAAACTTATTATAGATTTAATCACGTATTTTTCATTTAAATTCATTAAGATAATAAAATAATTATGTTCGATGCAACTTAAATGATTATTCATATAAATGGTATGTAGAAATTAGTCTATAATTAAAAAATAAAATATTGAAAAACATTTTTAATACATTAAAAACAATATTTAATACAATTAAAATAATGGAATTAAATTTAATTGTTTATCGCATAATTATTTAATAACTTTTAAGTAAATAAATCATTATCTGAGTGATGGTTCGATGGTCAAGGAGGTAAAAACACCATCCTGTTGTTTTGGAATTCTAGATTAGAGGATGGGCAGACTCAAATTTTCGTGGGGAGGTTGACCCGAATATATCAGATCCATCTATTATTGTGCGGCTGACTTCAACATTATGTATCAGATAAAACCATGGTAATCATGCAAAAAAGATTTCTTAGTGCCTATAGGGCAATAAGGTTTAAAAATAATTTGCATTACTTAAGCTATTTTTTAGAATTTCGAAAAAATTAGTTCTATACTCTTCTTATGCACAACAGAATAGAGAATACAGCCAAATATAATATAAGTACAATATACAGACTACAGAATACACACGTATTCTGTTTTGGCTGCTATCTTCGTAATTAATTATATATTAAATTGAAAGATTGCAACTGTCTTGAAATCATTAAAAGTATGTACAGTACCAAACATTTATTCACGTGATAGTTAAATACTTCATAATTTTATTAATTATAATTTTAATACTTCATAATTTTTCTTAATAATTTTATGTTACATAATTTCATTCCATTGAATATAATGGAAACATGAATAATAATTCATTAACTAATAAAAAATGATAAACATCTTGACGAAAGAAAATAAAAAATATATACAGTATTAACAAGTAAAAATTCTCATATAGATTTTCTGCCTTCATAAAGCTAGGCCCTAAAACATTTTATCTCTAAAGACATCTAGAAGGTAGTCATTTTCATTTTAAGACAGCAAATTGGGGCATATGTATAAAATTTAGAACTCTAAAAGCATTTTAGATTACCTGGCTTAAAGGATTATGATTAAGTATTGATTTACAAATTATGTTGCCTTATGGCAATGACTTTGAAACCACATCATTCCAAATTTACAGAAATTACAATCCTTCATCATTCCAATAGCGTGTTTCACCGTGTTAAAGAACTTTCGTACAAAATAAGGAAAGCATTTATAATATTTAAGAAGAATTTTTATACTGTATTTAAAACGTCTCACAAATTTATAAAATGTGTATTTATTCATCTGAATTTTGTTTCATCTCAAATAAGCATTGAATAAAAAGGTTTCGGACTGGAAACTCAACAAATTACAAATCTTCAAACACTTGCTACAAGAAATTTATTATATTATATCATATTATAATTTATTATAAAAAAAGCTAATGTTTCTGCATTTTTTGGTGGTTAATATCATCATCAAATAACTACTAAAATGGTTATTTTATTAATTAATGCGTTACCTTTAAATGTAAGAAGCATTATGCACTTTATATCTAAAAAGCGATAGAATTTTTATTTTATAACCTTTTATTTAATCTTCGTATCTATAAAGAATCGAATTGAATTAAAATACGCCGGTTACCAATTGATATTTAAGTTTTAATATAAAATAAAATTTTAATTAAAGCATTCAATAATAATGGTAAATGGTTTTATTAACGAATGTATAAAATAAAAGAAAACAATACAGAATAAACAGTTTAATTGCGATTTTATTTATAAATTTCGTTTACTAAAAGCAAATTTAAACATTTATTAATTAAAAGTCAATATTTTTAACATATAAAAGAAAAGTCAATATTTGCATTATCTTTCGGAAACTTCTTCCATTAAAAATGTAATTTTGGAAAATATTTTAAGAAATATTCCATTTTCTAAAATTAAGTATGGCCAACGTTTTAGACAAAATTATATTTTTTTAAGTCACAAAATCTTTTTTTCTTCTATTTACAGAATTTTTTCCTATTAATTTGAAGTTTAATTTATTTCATGTGTTCATTAAATTTTTGTTTAAGAAAAAAACTAATATCAAAATTATTTTGGATTTTTATAAAGGCCAATATATTGATCAAAATGCGGTCGAGTAATCACAATAATTGCGTTTGTTACTATTGACTTCCTTACTTCTTCATCAATTCTCTAAACATAATACTTTTAAAAAGCTAACATATCTGTTTTAAAATTATTAATAATTACATATAAGTTTTTATAATACGATGCCGTTTTAAAAATTAGACGATCAATTTACCATTATTTGGCTGTGCTATCAAATAAAATAATTATTATATTTTCGTTTGCCCACATGTTTGTATTTCTGTTGAATCAGCCGTTTTTGTGGGGTCCATTTTTGCTTGCGAAATATAGGACAGTGGGTATTTGATACAGTTTTCGTATAGCGCGCATTTAATTAAATTTGATGATGCAGTTCCTTTAATTAACTGCTAGATTTTTTAAAAGTACTTTATATATTTTAAACATATTATTTTAAATTAAGGTTAATATATTATTACATAAACATATTTTGAATTATTTCTAATTTCTAAATTAAACTATTATAGTTATTGATCTTTAATAATTAATATAGTTAATTATATTTATTAATTTTTATAATTCTGAAAGTTAAAAATATTATAATTCCTATTCCATACATTGGTTTAATTGTAACAATGTGTATAGTTTAACATTGTACATTGTTTTAATTTGTTCTATAAATAAATGTTATCTGTTCTATTTTTAAACCAAGCCAATTAAAATTATTGAGCGGAATTGTATATTATTGTTATGATAAGTTTTTAAATTAAAAAATGTTTTAAACTTCTATTTGAATCTATTTTTAATCTTATATTTAGCGGAAAAAATTTTATGGTTATTTCTTTTGCAGTGTTAGTTTTAAAACTACATTAAAACATAAACTCAATTATTTTTTTTATTATGTAATAGACTATAAATTAGAATAATTTCCTTATAAATTTCAATACAGTAAATAGTAAATATTATAACTGGCAGCTAGACTAAAATCTTGAGTCATGTTAATAGATTTTATATTAAAATAATTAGGAGGGTATCATTAGAAATGGATTTAAAGGAAGTTAATAAAACTTGATTTACAATAAAAATTCTTAACAGATTTACATTTGCAGAATCGATTATAAAATGAATGCAATTCTATTTAATAAACTGCACGTGGCCTATAAATTATCTTTGTAGTTTTTTCTAAATTGTAGGTCAAATGAAGTTCATTAGATACTGTTGAATTAGCAAGTTTATAGAAGAAAATAAATGACCGTCTGATATCTGGCTTAATTCTTTTATGTAATAAAAATAATATATGACAAAAAATTTAGTTAGAAAATATAAAGATAAAAAGCCAGCGTAATCTTTAATAAAGTTGTCAACAATAGCAAAGAAACAGCATAACTTAACCTTGAAAATTTTTGAATGAGTTCAAAGTAATAAAGAGGCTGTGAAAGTAATTTCACAGGAGGCGAATAGTGAGAGAATGTGTACAGAGTATATATATAATCTTTGAAAAATAATCACTTATTATAAAGAGATATTTTTAAATTTATCGATAATAATCTATTTACATATTTTTAAATAAAGATTTAAAGTTTTAAATTAATTAACTAATAAAAAAAAATCGTTGTTTCTACACACACACACGTATATAGGCCTATATAAGCTAAACACACTGTATACTTTATGAAATTTTGAGTAAAAAATGATATTTATAAGTTAATTTAGAACTTTAAATCTTTATTTTAAAAAAATCTAAATAAATTATTAGATAAATTAGATAAATTAATAAAAAGATATATTCATAATAAATTATTTATAACAATAACTATAACTAAAAATAACTAAATAGTTTTTATTATGTTTGGTTTAGCTCATCAAACTTTTATCAAACTTTTTCAAAACAACTCTACTTTAATCATTAGCTTGATTCCAGTAGCTGAAATTCATGTTTTGACATCTTCAGGATCAAATTTGCTTTTCTACCTACTTACATCGAAAGAACTTAAGTTCAGAGAACACCTGCCAGAAGATCGTCTTACGTTATAATCAAGTCAACATGTGTCTATTTAAATAGCGTGCATGGGAACAGCTGGATTGATCTAGGTTTTATTATTGTTATTTTTTACCAGTCTAGACGAGAAGGAAATTAAGACAACCTCTAATTAGTTAAATTTAAAATTTAAATTAAATTTAAACTCGAACATTATTTAAATTTGAGTTAATATCTGAAAAAAAAAAAATCACTTCGTATTTAGTTTCAAGTTAAATATACGGTCATCAAATATCAGATTTCTGTCTATAATAAAAATTTAAAAGATAAATAAGTAAATATATTCATAAAATGTATATAATCATTTATAATTGGGCTATATCTTAATTAATCACTCGAATAAAATTATATATTTCCTGTAATGAATATTAAATCCCGTAATAAACCTCTATATATCAATAAATTTTCAACTTCAAATTCGAAAGGACTGCATTTCGAAACCGGAAATAATGCTTTAATAGTCAATAATTATAATAATTTATTGACGTTTCATGGAACATCGTCGATATTCCTACACATAAATAGCGATGAGTTCACACATAGAACTCGACCAAACTTTTACTATCCAATGACGATCTCACAGTTACTTAATAGAGGTCCAATTAAAGCACAATTACCGCTTCCCGCTGCAGAGGAGCTGAGAAGGACAACGAGAAACTGTGTTGATATCGTCAATAAATGTTTCAAATGGCAGTCAGCTGATACATAGTTAACATTTTTTTTAAATATAAGCGAAAAATAATTGTTAATAAATTGATGATAAAATTAATTATTCCTTCCTCAAAGTAACGATCAATTATTATCGCTTTATGTGAAGATAATATCAGCATGCGCAGACGATATGTTTTGAAAATGCAACTTGTCTTTTCTGGGAATTCTATCCCCGTGTTTCTCCGAAGATCAACGTTCTAATTTTGTAGAAAACCACGAGAAAATCACCGAAATGTATCTTTTACAAGTGGGAATTCTTCTGTGTTTACAAGACGACCGCATTAATTCGAATAAGAAAAAATAACTTCACAACAGAAGAAAATATTGTTTCACAATTGACCGACGTCGATGCTAGATTTGTAAGGAAAATGTTCACAAAGGAAAAAATATATATAAATAAATAAAACGACAATCAGAAGAATGTTATTTTAAACCGCGATTTAAATTTAACTATTAAAAAAATAATAATAAAAAATTGAAGCGTTAACAATTGCTATTCATTCACAGAAATTGTCTTGAAACATCCACAACTAGATAATGAATGCGGTAGTTTTTATGAAAGATGGACTATATATATTTCGACATTCAGCGTATCGCTTACATTAACATCTGCCTATTTTTTTTTTCTTTTTTTTTTAATTTTGTGAAAGCTTAATCGTAAATTATATATACTTAATCTTCTATTATTTTGTTGTTTACTAATAAAAATGTATACCTTTAAATGGCATTTTCTGAAATAAAATCATATCAAATTTATCTATGAAATGAAAGATTTAAAGTAAAACAACAGAGCATATACTAATCAAGCAGGATGTAGAATAAGTATTAATATAATATAATTTTACCCACCTATAAATCTTAATAAGCTCCGACATCAGCCTGGCAATCCTCAGAAATGACCACAAGCAACTGAGTTCTGTCAATCAACGAGCGTCTGCTGAAGAAATCATTGGCCTCCTTTTCGCTTATGATGTCACATCCTCCTCCATTGACCAATCATCATCCGTCAGACTGCGATGTCACCACACTTTTGATAACTAGAAAGAAAATTTTAATCTCAAACATTTACGATATATAAATGCTTAAATAATTTATTTTAAATTTTTTAACTTATTAAAAAATATTATAATCGAGTCATTATTTAACTTTAATCATTCTAGCAATTTATTAATTAAGTGTTATCCATTGTTAGAAAGATTCATGGATATTGACGCGTTTTCGTTTCGAGAAAGATAGATTCGAGTTATTCCAATATGTCTTTCTCGTGCAACAGAGCTGTCAACGTTCCTACAGTTAGTCGTCCGTCTTCGGCTTATGTAAAGCAAGGGTGTGGCGGGAATGCTCACTCCACCCTCCCACCTCAATTGTCCCGAGACTGATGTTAGATCACGGCGTTCCCATGGCAACAAGTCATTGTTGAAACCATTCGGAGGTGTCACTGTCGCTCTAATGCAGTAATTGTTTCTCCGACGAATATCTTAACATTACATTTTGAAAATTGTTCGAACTGCAGACACGATAACCCATTTTTATTCGCTTAATTAACGAATTGATTAATGATCAGACAAATGTATCAGCAAATCGTTCGGTAAAAATCTATAAGCCACCTTCTTCGACCCGCTTCAAAAAAGGAAACTAGAAGATATTATTTAAAATTTATTTTTAGGATTTAATCTAGAGATTAAATAAACGCTTCGGCGGAATTTTTAAATCGTAATTTCATCGTTAATTTAAGCATTAATATCATGAGATAAAATTTATTCATTTAATGTACTGTACATATAATTTTCATTTTGTACATTGATAACATTCCTTGTAGCTTAAACCGAAATTATATATCGGACGAGCGACCTTGTTATCCGCAATCATATCCTCTACAGAATTTCCTACCTGTTTTAATAAGGATATCCCTTAAAATATGATGAGAGAATCAAAACTCTTCCGACCTTGATGTCTTTATTTCCGTATTTAAAAACTTTTTATAATTTGAATAAATATTATCTTTGCTTTATTTCTTTCTCAATTATTTCGTTTGTAAGATTTATTAATTCATTTATAAATAATTCAGAAAAAATTTGTATTTAGATTCCAAACAATTATAAATTAAAGAAATCTGTTTATAATAGTTTTTATGTTTAAGTAAATTAATTATTAATTATAAAAATGTAGTATTTGAAGAGATTTCTTTTGAATGTAAAATTAATCGATAAATTAATAAAAAGATATATTCATAATAAATTATTTATAACAATAACTATAACTAAAAATAACTAAATAGTTTTTATTATGTTTGGTTTAGCTCATCAAACTTTTATCAAACTTTTTCAAAACAACTCTACTTTAATCATTAGCTTGATTCCAGTAGCTGAAATTCATGTTTTGACATCTTCAGGATCAAATTTGCTTTTCTACCTACTTACATCGAAAGAACTTAAGTTCAGAGAACACCTGCCAGAAGATCGTCTTACGTTATAATCAAGTCAACATGTGTCTATTTAAATAGCGTGCATGGGAACAGCTGGATTGATCTAGGTTTTATTATTGTTATTTTTTACCAGTCTAGACGAGAAGGAAATTAAGACAACCTCTAATTAGTTAAATTTAAAATTTAAATTAAATTTAAACTCGAACATTATTTAAATTTGAGTTAATATCTGAAAAAAAAAAATCACTTCGTATTTAGTTTCAAGTTAAATATACGGTCATCAAATATCAGATTTCTGTCTATAATAAAAATTTAAAAGATAAATAAGTAAATATATTCATAAAATGTATATAATCATTTATAATTGGGCTATATCTTAATTAATCACTCGAATAAAATTATATATTTCCTGTAATGAATATTAAATCCCGTAATAAACCTCTATATATCAATAAATTTTCAACTTCAAATTCGAAAGGACTGCATTTCGAAACCGGAAATAATGCTTTAATAGTCAATAATTATAATAATTTATTGACGTTTCATGGAACATCGTCGATATTCCTACACATAAATAGCGATGAGTTCACACATAGAACTCGACCAAACTTTTACTATCCAATGACGATCTCACAGTTACTTAATAGAGGTCCAATTAAAGCACAATTACCGCTTCCCGCTGCAGAGGAGCTGAGAAGGACAACGAGAAACTGTGTTGATATCGTCAATAAATGTTACAAATGGCAGTCAGCTGATACATAGTTAACATTTTTTTTAAATATAAGCGAAAAATAATTGTTAATAAATTGATGCTAAAATTAATTATTCCTTCCTCAAAGTAACGATCAATTATTATCGCTTTATGTGAAGATAATATCAGCATGCGCAGACGATATGTTTTGAAAATGCAACTTGTCTTTTCTGGGAATTCTATCCCCGTGTTTCTCCGAAGATCAACGTTCTAATTTTGTAGAAAACCACGAGAAAATCACCGAAATGTATCTTTTACAAGTGGAAATTCTTCTGTGTTTACAAGACGACCGCATTAATTCGAATAAGAAAAAATAACTTCACAACAGAAGAAAATATTGTTTCACAATTGACCGACGTCGATGCTAGATTTGTAAGGAAAATGTTCACAAAGGAAAAAATATATATAAATAAATAAAACGACAATCAGAAGAATGTTATTTTAAACCGCGATTTAAATTTAACTATTAAAAAAATAATAATAAAAAATTGAAGCGTTAACAATNAAAAATGGTATTTTTACAGGCTATTTTCTATAAATAAAGTTTTTTCGTACCTTATTCACTTATTTCTCTTATCTATTTAAGTTATAGGACATACAGTTTATTTCAATTTAACTGATGAATATAGATGAGGTAATATATATTTCACTTTAAAAAATTAGGAGTTTAAGATAAATATTTTATTTCCCATTTCCTTACACTTAATTATATTATTCTTTTTAAAACGGGAGTTACAAGAGTACGAATTAGAAGTTGGCTGATTTTCCATAGGAAGCACGCTATTGAATATTTATATACGCATTAAAACTTAAATTCCCGTAAAGTCTCTAAATAATAAAGTAGTATTATTAAATATTTAATATTTTAATGCAATAATTATTTTCAAATTAATAAATTAATTTCTTTCTGCATTTCTTTTTTATTATTAAAAATTAATTTCAAAATGTCATGAGAAGAAAGTATAGAAGAAACTAATTCCCAGCAATCCAGTACATAAATCTCGATTTTCATTTATAATTAGTTCAAGGACATATTTAAGTCTAATAAACCTTCTTTGTCTGAATATTTAAACTACGCTGATATAATTTAAGTGATCGAATCTACGATATTTTGTTTAAGATGTTTCTAAACATTCGATCGGCTCGTGCATTCGTACTAATTCTAAGCTAAACCTGTACATAAACTTATTATAGATTTAATCACGTATTTTTCATTTAAATTCATTAAGATAATAAAATAATTATGTTCGATGCAACTTAAATGATTATTCATATAAATGGTATGTAGAAATTAGTCTATAATTAAAAAATAAAATATTGAAAAACATTTTTAATACATTAAAAACAATATTTAATACAATTAAAATAATGGAATTAAATTTAATTGTTTATCGCATAATTATTTAATAACTTTTAAGTAAATAAATCATTATCTGAGTGATGGTTCGATGGTCAAGGAGGTAAAAACACCATCCTGTTGTTTTGGAATTCTAGATTAGAGGATGGGCAGACTCAAATTTTCGTGGGGAGGTTGACCCGAATATATCAGATCCATCTATTATTGTGCGGCTGACTTCAACATTATGTATCAGATAAAACCATGGTAATCATGCAAAAAAGATTTCTTAGTGCCTATAGGGCAATAAGGTTTAAAAATAATTTGCATTACTTAAGCTATTTTTTAGAATTTCGAAAAAATTAGTTCTATACTCTTCTTATGCACAACAGAATAGAGAATACAGCCAAATATAATATAAGTACAATATACAGACTACAGAATACACACGTATTCTGTTTTGGCTGCTATCTTCGTAATTAATTATATATTAAATTGAAAGATTGCAACTGTCTTGAAATCATTAAAAGTATGTACAGTACCAAACATTTATTCACGTGATAGTTAAATACTTCATAATTTTATTAATTATAATTTTAATACTTCATAATTTTTCTTAATAATTTTATGTTACATAATTTCATTCCATTGAATATAATGGAAACATGAATAATAATTCATTAACTAATAAAAAATGATAAACATCTTGACGAAAGAAAATAAAAAATATATACAGTATTAACAAGTAAAAATTCTCATATAGATTTTCTGCCTTCATAAAGCTAGGCCCTAAAACATTTTATCTCTAAAGACATCTAGAAGGTAGTCATTTTCATTTTAAGACAGCAAATTGGGGCATATGTATAAAATTTAGAACTCTAAAAGCATTTTAGATTACCTGGCTTAAAGGATTATGATTAAGTATTGATTTACAAATTATGTTGCCTTATGGCAATGACTTTGAAACCACATCATTCCAAATTTACAGAAATTACAATCCTTCATCATTCCAATAGCGTGTTTCACCGTGTTAAAGAACTTTCGTACAAAATAAGGAAAGCATTTATAATATTTAAGAAGAATTTTTATACTGTATTTAAAACGTCTCACAAATTTATAAAATGTGTATTTATTCATCTGAATTTTGTTTCATCTCAAATAAGCATTGAATAAAAAGGTTTCGGACTGGAAACTCAACAAATTACAAATCTTCAAACACTTGCTACAAGAAATTTATTATATTATATCATATTAAAATATATTTTTTTAAATCTTGGTTATTTATTATTGATAAATTCTACTATAATATATTATAATTATTCTTAGAAATATTTCATGTAAGAGAAATTGTAAACAATATATTTATCTGAAATATTATATCCCAATCTGATCATAAGTAGGTCTATTTAATTATCTAACTTTTTCAACTATTTATATAAAAAATAACTACAGGAGGAATCATATATTTACTAATGCATAACGTCATACTATCAGAAGCTGTTTAAACATTAGCGACACGAAAAATATTGTAAAAAAATTTAAATTTTAACTTCTCAATGAATTACATATGTTGTGACTTGGCAAATATTAGGTCGCCACATGTTAAAGATTATTATTTATGATAAGAATTAGATACATCACGCTAACAAGTAATGATATTTATAAACGTATAATAGCTTAACAGAATAATGTTCAATGATTATTTTCTTTATTTGACATTACTAAGAAGAGAAAAATAAAAATGATTGCACTAGAAAATGCAATTATTTCTTGTAAGTTTAGTATTAAAATGATTTTTTTCTTTTCTTCTTAACATTAAAAACATAATAATCTTTAAGAATGTTTTAATATTTTTCTACTAGAGAAAACTTATTAAGTTAAAGTAATAATTTTATGTTTATATTAAATTTGCTATGATCATGTTCAGATTTTATAAAAATTTATTTTGATAGGAAAAAAATAAATAAATAATTTCGTTTCTTATACAGAATGACTTAACTATTTACTGTTTTTAGATAAAATATTGACTTTAAACAGACTGAAATTAATTTGATTTATTAAAAAGGGAGGAAGTGCATTTACTCTGAAAGTAAAACAGTCGGAGAAAGATCATTTATAAAAAAGAAAATTATATATAAACTAAATTTAGTATATATCATTATAATAATATATACATATAAAGTATAACTTATAAAGATAAATAAATTTGGAAATAAATTTATCTTATCATTTTACTTATAAAATGATAAATTAATTATTAGAAACAGTAAAAGTTCGTAATATAAAATGTTTACTTTAAAAAAATGGTATTTTTACAGGCTATTTTCTATAAATAAAGTTTTTTCGTACCTTATTCACTTATTTCTCTTATCTATTTAAGTTATAGGACATACAGTTTATTTCAATTTAACTGATGAATATAGATGAGGTAATATATATTTCACTTTAAAAAATTAGGAGTTTAAGATAAATATTTTATTTCCCATTTCCTTACACTTAATTATATTATTCTTTTTAAAACGGGAGTTACAAGAGTACGAATTAGAAGTTGGCTGATTTTCCATAGGAAGCACGCTATTGAATATTTATATACGCATTAAAACTTAAATTCCCGTAAAGTCTCTAAATAATAAAGTAGTATTATTAAATATTTAATATTTTAATGCAATAATTATTTTCAAATTAATAAATTAATTTCTTTCTGCATTTCTTTTTTATTATTAAAAATTAATTTCAAAATGTCATGAGAAGAAAGTATAGAAGAAACTAATTCCCAGCAATCCAGTACATAAATCTCGATTTTCATTTATAATTAGTTCAAGGACATATTTAAGTCTAATAAACCTTCTTTGTCTGAATATTTAAACTACGCTGATATAATTTAAGTGATCGAATCTACGATATTTTGTTTAAGATGTTTCTAAACATTCGATCGGCTCGTGCATTCGTACTAATTCTAAGCTAAACCTGTACATAAACTTATTATAGATTTAATCACGTATTTTTCATTTAAATTCATTAAGATAATAAAATAATTATGTTCGATGCAACTTAAATGATTATTCATATAAATGGTATGTAGAAATTAGTCTATAATTAAAAAATAAAATATTGAAAAACATTTTTAATACATTAAAAACAATATTTAATACAATTAAAATAATGGAATTAAATTTAATTGTTTATCGCATAATTATTTAATAACTTTTAAGTAAATAAATCATTATCTGAGTGATGGTTCGATGGTCAAGGAGGTAAAAACACCATCCTGTTGTTTTGGAATTCTAGATTAGAGGATGGGCAGACTCAAATTTTCGTGGGGAGGTTGACCCGAATATATCAGATCCATCTATTATTGTGCGGCTGACTTCAACATTATGTATCAGATAAAACCATGGTAATCATGCAAAAAAGATTTCTTAGTGCCTATAGGGCAATAAGGTTTAAAAATAATTTGCATTACTTAAGCTATTTTTTAGAATTTCGAAAAAATTAGTTCTATACTCTTCTTATGCACAACAGAATAGAGAATACAGCCAAATATAATATAAGTACAATATACAGACTACAGAATACACACGTATTCTGTTTTGGCTGCTATCTTCGTAATTAATTATATATTAAATTGAAAGATTGCAACTGTCTTGAAATCATTAAAAGTATGTACAGTACCAAACATTTATTCACGTGATAGTTAAATACTTCATAATTTTATTAATTATAATTTTAATACTTCATAATTTTTCTTAATAATTTTATGTTACATAATTTCATTCCATTGAATATAATGGAAACATGAATAATAATTCATTAACTAATAAAAAATGATAAACATCTTGACGAAAGAAAATAAAAAATATATACAGTATTAACAAGTAAAAATTCTCATATAGATTTTCTGCCTTCATAAAGCTAGGCCCTAAAACATTTTATCTCTAAAGACATCTAGAAGGTAGTCATTTTCATTTTAAGACAGCAAATTGGGGCATATGTATAAAATTTAGAACTCTAAAAGCATTTTAGATTACCTGGCTTAAAGGATTATGATTAAGTATTGATTTACAAATTATGTTGCCTTATGGCAATGACTTTGAAACCACATCATTCCAAATTTACAGAAATTACAATCCTTCATCATTCCAATAGCGTGTTTCACCGTGTTAAAGAACTTTCGTACAAAATAAGGAAAGCATTTATAATATTTAAGAAGAATTTTTATACTGTATTTAAAACGTCTCACAAATTTATAAAATGTGTATTTATTCATCTGAATTTTGTTTCATCTCAAATAAGCATTGAATAAAAAGGTTTCGGACTGGAAACTCAACAAATTACAAATCTTCAAACACTTGCTACAAGAAATTTATTATATTATATCATATTATAATTTATTATAAAAAAAGCTAATGTTTCTGCATTTTTTGGTGGTTAATATCATCATCAAATAACTACTAAAATGGTTATTTTATTAATTAATGCGTTACCTTTAAATGTAAGAAGCATTATGCACTTTATATCTAAAAAGCGATAGAATTTTTATTTTATAACCTTTTATTTAATCTTCGTATCTATAAAGAATCGAATTGAATTAAAATACGCCGGTTACCAATTGATATTTAAGTTTTAATATAAAATAAAATTTTAATTAAAGCATTCAATAATAATGGTAAATGGTTTTATTAACGAATGTATAAAATAAAAGAAAACAATACAGAATAAACAGTTTAATTGCGATTTTATTTATAAATTTCGTTTACTAAAAGCAAATTTAAACATTTATTAATTAAAAGTCAATATTTTTAACATATAAAAGAAAAGTCAATATTTGCATTATCTTTCGGAAACTTCTTCCATTAAAAATGTAATTTTGGAAAATATTTTAAGAAATATTCCATTTTCTAAAATTAAGTATGGCCAACGTTTTAGACAAAATTATATTTTTTTAAGTCACAAAATCTTTTTTTCTTCTATTTACAGAATTTTTTCCTATTAATTTGAAGTTTAATTTATTTCATGTGTTCATTAAATTTTTGTTTAAGAAAAAAACTAATATCAAAATTATTTTGGATTTTTATAAAGGCCAATATATTGATCAAAATGCGGTCGAGTAATCACAATAATTGCGTTTGTTACTATTGACTTCCTTACTTCTTCATCAATTCTCTAAACATAATACTTTTAAAAAGCTAACATATCTGTTTTAAAATTATTAATAATTACATATAAGTTTTTATAATACGATGCCGTTTTAAAAATTAGACGATCAATTTACCATTATTTGGCTGTGCTATCAAATAAAATAATTATTATATTTTCGTTTGCCCACATGTTTGTATTTCTGTTGAATCAGCCGTTTTTGTGGGGTCCATTTTTGCTTGCGAAATATAGGACAGTGGGTATTTGATACAGTTTTCGTATAGCGCGCATTTAATTAAATTTGATGATGCAGTTCCTTTAATTAACTGCTAGATTTTTTAAAAGTACTTTATATATTTTAAACATATTATTTTAAATTAAGGTTAATATATTATTACATAAACATATTTTGAATTATTTCTAATTTCTAAATTAAACTATTATAGTTATTGATCTTTAATAATTAATATAGTTAATTATATTTATTAATTTTTATAATTCTGAAAGTTAAAAATATTATAATTCCTATTCCATACATTGGTTTAATTGTAACAATGTGTATAGTTTAACATTGTACATTGTTTTAATTTGTTCTATAAATAAATGTTATCTGTTCTATTTTTAAACCAAGCCAATTAAAATTATTGAGCGGAATTGTATATTATTGTTATGATAAGTTTTTAAATTAAAAAATGTTTTAAACTTCTATTTGAATCTATTTTTAATCTTATATTTAGCGGAAAAAATTTTATGGTTATTTCTTTTGCAGTGTTAGTTTTAAAACTACATTAAAACATAAACTCAATTATTTTTTTTATTATGTAATAGACTATAAATTAGAATAATTTCCTTATAAATTTCAATACAGTAAATAGTAAATATTATAACTGGCAGCTAGACTAAAATCTTGAGTCATGTTAATAGATTTTATATTAAAATAATTAGGAGGGTATCATTAGAAATGGATTTAAAGGAAGTTAATAAAACTTGATTTACAATAAAAATTCTTAACAGATTTACATTTGCAGAATCGATTATAAAATGAATGCAATTCTATTTAATAAACTGCACGTGGCCTATAAATTATCTTTGTAGTTTTTTCTAAATTGTAGGTCAAATGAAGTTCATTAGATACTGTTGAATTAGCAAGTTTATAGAAGAAAATAAATGACCGTCTGATATCTGGCTTAATTCTTTTATGTAATAAAAATAATATATGACAAAAAATTTAGTTAGAAAATATAAAGATAAAAAGCCAGCGTAATCTTTAATAAAGTTGTCAACAATAGCAAAGAAACAGCATAACTTAACCTTGAAAATTTTTGAATGAGTTCAAAGTAATAAAGAGGCTGTGAAAGTAATTTCACAGGAGGCGAATAGTGAGAGAATGTGTACAGAGTATATATATAATCTTTGAAAAATAATCACTTATTATAAAGAGATATTTTTAAATTTATCGATAATAATCTATTTACATATTTTTAAATAAAGATTTAAAGTTTTAAATTAATTAACTAATAAAAAAAAATCGTTGTTTCTACACACACACACGTATATAGGCCTATATAAGCTAAACACACTGTATACTTTATGAAATTTTGAGTAAAAAATGATATTTATAAGTTAATTTAGAACTTTAAATCTTTATTTTAAAAAAATCTAAATAAATTATTAGATAAATTAGATAAATTAATAAAAAGATATATTCATAATAAATTATTTATAACAATAACTATAACTAAAAATAACTAAATAGTTTTTATTATGTTTGGTTTAGCTCATCAAACTTTTATCAAACTTTTTCAAAACAACTCTACTTTAATCATTAGCTTGATTCCAGTAGCTGAAATTCATGTTTTGACATCTTCAGGATCAAATTTGCTTTTCTACCTACTTACATCGAAAGAACTTAAGTTCAGAGAACACCTGCCAGAAGATCGTCTTACGTTATAATCAAGTCAACATGTGTCTATTTAAATAGCGTGCATGGGAACAGCTGGATTGATCTAGGTTTTATTATTGTTATTTTTTACCAGTCTAGACGAGAAGGAAATTAAGACAACCTCTAATTAGTTAAATTTAAAATTTAAATTAAATTTAAACTCGAACATTATTTAAATTTGAGTTAATATCTGAAAAAAAAAAAATCACTTCGTATTTAGTTTCAAGTTAAATATACGGTCATCAAATATCAGATTTCTGTCTATAATAAAAATTTAAAAGATAAATAAGTAAATATATTCATAAAATGTATATAATCATTTATAATTGGGCTATATCTTAATTAATCACTCGAATAAAATTATATATTTCCTGTAATGAATATTAAATCCCGTAATAAACCTCTATATATCAATAAATTTTCAACTTCAAATTCGAAAGGACTGCATTTCGAAACCGGAAATAATGCTTTAATAGTCAATAATTATAATAATTTATTGACGTTNTAAAAACGATATATTTGAAGTAGTTTTTTTCACTAATACATCAAAAACACATGCCCACAAACATCCAAAATGAAAAAATCGCGAAAAAAACTATGAGTTTTGAAAAATTGAATTTTGAACACGAGGGTTATATAGCACCCCGCGCGCACAACTGTGCGTGAATCTTTGGCGCGCTTTACGCAGGGTTAAAAAAACATGTCTGTCAGAGTAAAACATGGAACAGTTAATATAAAAACAAAATTTTAGATTTAAAAGTAAGAAGAATTGGCATATCAAAAATGGGCTAAAATAAAATATTGAGGAGAAATATACGAAGAAGACTCTAGAATAGATGCATAACAAGTGAGAAAAGATATGGCAAATTTGATTCGAAATAAGAAAGTGGAGAAAGAGAATGAGATTTGGAGAGACAGTGATAAATGGAAAGAAAATAGCTGACTCGTCAGATTCTTCTTGGAACCGAAGATACGCGATGGTGACGAATTATTCTGACACAATCATCAAAGTTTATATCAAATTTTTAAAGTTTTAATTGAATAGTAAAAAATTGAATTTAAAATATAAATTTGATTTTTGGTTAATATAATAAACCCCCTATTTAACGGACGAAAAATTTATCCTAGGATAAATTCAAAACCTTTTTTTTATTTGCGAATAGAGCGTGTTAAAAGGTTAGAATTAGTCAATTAGTATAAATTACAAAATGTACTGTACATTATAATGCTTTATTCGTATTTACATTGACACATCCTGCGCATTTTAATTTGTTATTAATGTATAATTTTTAAAACACATTTGATTTAATGGACTTTCGGTAATAGCGAACACATTAAACTGTATCGGTTTACTGTATCGATATGACATATAGGATATATTGTACAATATACATATAGGCATATAAAGTATTTTTATGTACAGTATATGATGTGTATAGCCTATATATGCCTGTTTGTATTTATATTCTTACGTGTATTTGTGTATTGTATACGTGTGTCTGCAGCAATGTAAAAGAAGCCAGTAATGAGTTGCTTAACTTTCCCGACAACTTTTAAAATTTTGGTGGCGCCATCTGTTATGATGTTTTATTTAAAGAACTTTTTATATTTTTAATTACTGTATTATAAAATGGCAAAAAGCTTAATTTTCAGGGTTTTATAAAAACTGTAAATGCTGATACGAAAAAAATCGTCATTAAATCTGACCCTACTTGAGACACACGCGACCCCCTTTATCTCTCCACCTCATCGACCTTTAATTACCAAAATTTAATAGCATTAATTTCCCTAATAAGCAAATCTCCCTACAAAATTTCAAAAATTTTTGAGAAAAAGCACAAGAGTTATTAAGCTTCAAAGAGGGTGAACAAAATCGTGCCCCACGCACATTAACACACAGAAAAAACCCCCCGATGTTTTTGCATTTATCGACATTTTGAGTCATGGATCCAAAAATGTAATAATCCTGGGTGGGTCATTTTTTGACCGATCGCTATACTTTCCCTCTGTTATATATAACAGCCGGAAAAGTAAAAAGAAAGAAAATCAATTTAAAATACAATGGAATATTTCTTAATTAAAAATAAAAATGTTAATAATAAATAAATAAATAAATAAATTCTATAAACTTTTTATTTTGTAATATTTTATACTATTTTTCTTCTTTAATTACATAATTTGTATGTAATTACTTCTACTGCTATTTTCAGAGTTTAACATTTTCAAATATTGATAATTTATAATCAGAAAAAATATTTAATTTAGTTTTAATTTCTCATCTTTGTTCGGTCGGTCGTTAATTATTTATAACTTAAAGAATTTCCAAACACAAAATATTTAATAATTTTAAAATTTCGGTGATTTAACTGAAAATTTCTCACGTGAAAAACTTCCAAACAAGTGTATTTTGCAGATTCGAAAATATTAAACAAAAATAAAAGTCAAATTTGATTCTTAAGAAAGTTTTAAATTTTTTCGCAGTCTAAATAACCCAAAAAGCAGCAATTCGAATGAAAATTTAAATTAAGGCGCATAAGAATTCTTTTAGACTGAAAGCTTAAAACGGAAGCTGAAAATGTCAAAATTCATGGACATTTAACATTATCGTTTAATAAATTTAGTTTGGTTCAATATAAAAAACTGAAAAATAAAATGTATTAAAGTTTTTTCTATTTTTATTATTAACGTATGAAAATAATAATTATTTAATAAATTATATTTTATTGTGTTGTATTTTTATCATCTTTTTATTTTTATACAATGAGAAATTGCTCTGTTGCTATAATGAATTTCAAATAACTTCTGTTTTATGTTCTTTATTGAAACTTTTTAAAATCATTTTGCAAGTGGAATCTGGAAGTCATTGTCTTACATACCTTCATGAGCTTCTATTTTCAAATATTTTCATATCTTTTAAGTTAATCTTTATTCAATTTATATTTTTTATTCACACTTCAGGCAACACGATTTGAATTTCTGTTGAGAGTTTTGCGAATTTTATGCACTTTTTTATTCGGATTTATTTACTGAAACTAATCATTTTTTTCACATTGTCCCATAAATTCTTTAATAGTTATTTTAAATACTTTAATAATATTACTAAAAATAAATTATATTATCTACAATAAAACTTAGATTAAAATACTATTTCGAAAGGAATGTGAAAGTTTTTATTACTTTTTTAATTTAAGAGGAACTCTTCCTTGTATAATCTATGTAAAGATATCTGTATAAAGTTACTGTATATCATTTGATGATTAACATTAAATTTATTATTGTTAAAATCTTAATGGAATATTTTTATTTGTTTGTTTTGAAACTGCTTTTACATTTGTTACGAAATATTTTATTCTTTCTGATTTAGTGTTTTAAGTATATTCATTAATAAATACATTTAATACGCATATATAATATAAATATAAAATAATATAAAATTGCTTTTAATTTTAATTTTACAATTTGAATCTAAATTTGCCAATTAAAAAGTATAAAAACATTCATAATTAAATTCATAATAAAGATTTATCTTATACTATTTTATATTCTGAATAATCCAATTCAAGATATTGTTAAATTTGAACGATGTTAAAGCTTTTTCAGAATCATTAAATAGAAAAAAAAGAGATGAAATAAAAATTATAGTTAAAGAATAAGATGTCATAAATTATATTACTTAATCAAATAATGTCCAAAACAATTACTTTTTAATTTTTTTTAACTCGAAAAAATTAGATTTGAAATGTAACATTAAAATTAATGTACTTTTTGAGCACTCAAGAAATGCATTTATTTCGAATTTATGATTATCGTAGTCGGATACAAGGAAATGGCCACAGGGGTTTAAGTCCTCACCGTTGGCTTCAAAACGAGTAAAATTATTTGTTTTTAACGTTTTTAGTTTATCGGACTATCCGCAACGCAATCGTAGTGCACATTTTAATTATTCAAATATTTTTAAATTTTGAATTACCCTCCCTCTTTAGGTACGTCTCAATCCGCCACTTCTATCGTTTTTGTTAATGTCCACATTTAATACGAATAAAAGAATAATTTGACTCCACAACGAAAAGGAAAATTTGAAACTGAAAATAACTCAATTTCTGGTTTGTTCGCTTTCAGTTCGATAGAATCTTACCTGCCAACAAAGTTGAAAATATTTGAACCTTACTGTTTCTGGTCAGCTTTTCAGTTGTGCCAATAATAAAGGGTTTTTACGAGCGACATCAAGTCGTTAGCAAATTGGAAATGTTGCGAACACATTTCTTCGAATAAGTTTGTTGAATTTTTTTCGTTTTATCACTATAAAATAATTGAAATGATAGTGGTCTTGGACATATAATTGCATTGTACAAATCCTACTTCAAAATAAACTCAACAAATTATTGTTTGATTGAAAGTATAATAGTACTGTTATTTAAAAAGCAGTAAAGCAATGTTATTTAGTATCATGTGGTTAAAATAACTTTCACCAAATATACTTATTCAAAATAAAACTGAATAGGTTATAAGTTATAACCACACTTCAGTCAATTTTTGTAAATTTTTCTCACTTAAAATTGATGGTTTTTTCCTCTTTCTCTCTTTTTTTAAACAATTAACAGACTACTTACAAACGATATGAACATTGAAGCCACCAAAATATTCTCCATTATGAAAATTAAATATACAAATTTGCTCTTACAAGCTTGTTAGTTAGATATACTGAATAAACTATCAGTTAACTAAAAATGTATGCAAATATTTTCTATTTTTCAAATATCAGGTGGATCCATGAACTATTTTAAATATAATTAAAGGGGAGGAGTTTGACAAAAGTACATCGTTGTACATAACAGGGATGGAGAGGATCAAAACTGACTCAAAAATTATACATGTAATTGATGGATGGCCCTTAATATTGAAGCCGCCAATTAAATAGTTATTTGGAGGATGTAGTTTATCAGATCCACATTACAATGCTCATGGAACTTCACTTATATTTTTTTAATTATGTAAAATTAATGTAGAAACAGTAATTTAAATGCCATTAATTAATCTTCTCTCCTGATATTACGGTATAAATACAAAGTGCTTATTGTATTTTGGCCATGCTTTTGGCTTTAATTTCGTTTTATATCGCAGTGAACTGTCTTCGTTAAACCAAAATGCTTATACTGTATATTTAAAGGAGAACAAGTCATACATTAATGTTGATTTGTCTAGGATATTTTTGCCGCTTTAGGCTTTCGGTAAATTTTACTTTCTTGAAACCCGCCCTTGAAAGTGAAATCCTCCTTGTTTGAAATCAAAGCGTATACATGCTAAATGTGGAAACTCTTATGTTAATCGAGGTCGCATAGTGAACTAACGCTTGCGGCTATTATGTAAACTAGCCCTTGACAAGGGATTCAAGTCCATAGCTATACAGTTTGTAAATAGTACCGGAATTTCATAAATTTGATAAACATAATAAATCCACTTAAATTTAAAGTTATCACAATGACATAAAACACATAAATTTACTAAAAAAAAGAATAAATTATAATTTTTACATAAAAATGTAAAGTTGTATTTGGTAGAAAGTTGATAACGTTATGGTAAAAACACTGCTTTTTTAAATAACAAATTGCAGTTGCATATATAATGATCTGAATTCACACTATAGATGCAGAGTCGTATAAAAAAACTAGAATGTTACTTTAATTCGTTGAGATTACAATAATAAATGGCATTTTGAACCACGTGCTTCTTCTTACTGACTTGTCTACACGAAAACTACTAGATGGAGTTGCTATCAACTATACGACTGTCTTCCTAGAGAACTTTCCATGCATGATTTGTGCTCAGCTTAAGGTACAAAGTAGCAATGTGTATGTGCTTAGTCACATAACTCAGAAGCCTACACATCACATTAACTGTACAACGCCATGTGACTGAAATCAAAGATGTCAAGTTTTGATTGCTAAAGCAGGCTAAAGTATACAAAATTTCATTTGATAAATTATATAGATAGAAGATAGTAGATTTTAAACAAAACACCACGTGAATGGCAAGAACGAAAACCGTAATTTCAGTCCCCAATTTAGGGGTTCTAGGCTTCTAGGCCTAGTAAGCTTTGGTGCTCCTCCGTCCCTGGTTTCATGTATATTGAAATTTACAAAATCTTTACAATGCTGCATGTCGCTTTATTATAGCTTGAATTATTTTTTCAATGTATTTGAAATATTCAGTTATTCAGTTAATAATTTATGTTTTTAAAGCACCTCATTCTCAGCATGTCATTGCCATTGCTACAATTGGCTGAGATGCAATTTTTTTTTTGGTTTTTTTTGAGCAATTCGTATAACTTATTGTTTAGTGTAATTCAATATTGTCAGATTGAGTACAATGTATTTAGTCAAAGTGTGACCCAGCTTCCGATCTAAAAATGTCAAGTCAAAAATCATTGGTATGCTTATACACAGCCGATAATTGAAACTTGCATTATTTAATCTAATAGAATAACTAATACAGTAGAGCCTCGATTATCCGACCCAATTGGGGACTGGGGTTGGTCGGATAATTGAAAAGTCGGATAACCGAAAAGTATGAAAAAATCCATTACAGTAGAGCCTCGATTATCCGACCCAATTGGGGACTGGGGTTGGTCGGATAATTGAAAAGTCGGATAACCGAAAAGTATGAAAAATCCATTATTAGTGTAGTATATTATTATATCCCATGTAATTAGTATATTAGTATATTAGTATATCGCTATTAACCTACTTCGCGTTGAATTTTCATCGATGTTAAGCCTAACAAAAATTTTTTAAAATAATAATCGTCGCTATTGTATCGTTAAAAATTAGAAAATTAAGCCTCGTTTAAATACTGGCTCCCTTTCATGGTCGAATGAGTGTTGTCAGCTAAAACACGTAAAAATAATATTAAAGTAGCCAAGACATAGCCAAATATTGTAGCGCCACATCACTAGCGGACATTTGAAATTTGCCGACTAGGACGATCGGTTAACCGAGGTGGCGGTTAATCGAGGGTCGGATAATCGAGGCTCTACTGTATAACTCTGCATAACTTTTTGACTTAATACTCTGTATCTAAAAGCAAAACGTAACAATTATTTTTAAATGTTTAATTTTTTAAACATCAATAAATGTATATTCTTAAAATTGTGTATTGATGAAATAAAATAAAAAAGAAAGGAGTGGATGAAACGAGCATTTGAAATTTGTTTAATATAAAAATAAAATAACAACTTTTTAATTAAAAATTTTTCACTTCAATTCAAAATTAATTTTGTTAGCTAGAGTATCGTGGTATTCTTCTAGGAGCATTCCAGGTGGGACTAAAATCTTTCCATATGTAAGAAGATCCTGTCCTATGTAGACCCACGTCCTTTTGTACCTATACTGTGTTTACTGTACATTAAACTCTATTTCAACCAAGCAGTTCTTTTCTTTACCTCGCTACTACACTCTGCACCAGCTACAACAAATTTTTAAAAATCTAATGTAGTATGGTGTGGGACTTTAGAAGCACCGATAGCTTAGTAAATCCGGCCTAAAAACAACTATTAAAAAACATTGTTTTCTAACTATATTGGTAATTATAGTAGCTCGTCCTATTATTTTCGTTGTATGCAGAATTATGCCGTTTAAATAGAATGTTGTGAATAAGTATTTAACTACAAAATATCCGATTTGGAATGGCATTTTCGACATATTTTAGCGTAATTTATTAGCATAAAATATCTAATTGCCATTAACTATTCGTTCTACCGATATTCCTGTAGTAACGATTAATTTCATGTATTAACAATTAACTAAAAGATAAAAACATTGTTTTGGCTTTCAAAGAAAATAAAAGCATTCAAAGCAGAGAATAGCAATTATAAAATACAGTATACTAATTTAAAAATTTGGTTATTTTTTATATAAAATAATACTTTTTTCCTTGCAACATTGGACGAATATTCTATAAGTGACCTAATATTTAAACTAATTATTAAATATAACACACAAAATGTAGCGAAAATTCCTTTAATTAATTGTAGAAATTCTCTATATTGATAACAGAATTTCAAGGCGTTTAATTTATGGCCGTGCGCCATTGATTTTAAAATATTCTGATAAAATTTGTAATTTAGATGATATTGATAACATTGTTTGCACAGAACTATTAGATCCAGACTTATATATGTTACAGTCAAAACCCGTTTTTAGTTAGAACGCGTTTTAACTAGTTGAAACTAGTTTATACTGAATGTCTTTGTTAAAACCCGTTTTGTCTAGTTAAAGCTAGTTTTAACTCAAATTCGTTTTTGACTAGCAGTAAATTCTAGTTTTAACTAGACAAAACGAATTTTAAGAAACACATCCAGTATAAACTCGTTTTTACTAGTTAAAACGCATCCTAACTAAAAACTGGTTTGACTGCAACGCATAGAGTGATTCGGGGTAAGATGGTTAGCGGGGGAAGATGCCTAATTTTTGATATTTTCAAACGGTGACGTCACATATTGTCATGTATTTGTATGATGAATCGTTGGGCCAATATTGAGTGCGGAAAGCTGTAGTTGGCTACCGTTACTTCATTTTCTACATCCGAGAAGAATAAAAGCTAGATAAGAACGAAGTTTTTGTTGTGAAATGTTTCTAGAATAATTTTAAACTAAAAGTTAAAATGGAATTTATTAAAAATTGCTAAAAACAATTAATGTGTGATGTAGTTAAGGTTCTAAAGTTTCCATTGTCAGCTACCGCCGATCCCGATCGGACATGCTGGAGCACGTGACTCTACTAGGCATCTTACCCCAACAAATGGAAAATATGCCACATTTTTCTTGGGGTAACGTGCCTATTTTTTGTTAATTGATTTCCAATATGCCTATTTTTAATAAACTTTTGTTTTCTCGTTTTATTGCAGGATATGCATAGAAATTATATAAGGACTTCTCAAAAAAGTTTTTGGACTGAAAAAAGCTTTCAGCTAGCTATAGAACACGTTAGAACGGGCGGAAACTTAACAATACTTATACTGTGCTGTTATACTTACTATGAAGTACTTTGTACTACATATGCAATAAATTAAATTTGGTTAAGAAATTCAAAAATTAATTTTAAGCAATTATATTTGTTATCTTACCCTAATGGCATTTGGCATCTCACCCAGATACTTGGGGTGAGATGCTTAAAATGCCAGACAGTGAAAAAGTCGTCATTGCAAACACAGTATAGAATTTTTTAAAATAAACTCCAAACTTTTATTTGAAAGACATACTCCAGAATATGATATTTTCATTAGAGGGCTCCTAAACTCAAATTAGCGCTGTAATTTTCTTCATAAGCAAAATGTTAGGCATCTTCCGCCGAATCACTATACATAACTTTATTTCCCCCAAACATATTTATGTAGCTAAAATTAGTTTTAACTAATGTTAAAAGTTAAAACTAGTTTTATCTAAAGTCAAAACATGTACAGCAGTAAATTAACTAGACAAAACCGGTTTTGTCTAGTTAAAACTAGAATTTACTGCTAGTCAAAAATGAATTTGAGTTAAAACTAGTTTTAACTAGACAAAACGGGTTTTAACAAAGACATTCAGTATAAACTAGTTTCAACTAGTTAAAACGCGTTCTAACTAAAAACGGGTTTTGACTGTAACATATACACATTCTAAACTGCAAGCTATATCTTATATCTTATAGATCTAAAATTTCTGTTTAATATTTTGATTATATCACACGCAAGTATATGCTTAGGACTTTTAGTTTTTAATTAAAGATCGATTTCAAAGTTTATAATCATATTTACTAATATAATTATCTATTCACATTTACAGAAACAATATTTCTAAAGAGTCGATTTAATATGATTCAAATTTACATCTACAATATTTCAAATTTAAAATACTATGGTATTTGTTAGTGTATTTATTAATTCTGTCGAAAGAAGGAGTACGTTAAATGTTTTATGTATAGAAAAGAAGATCGTTTTAGCTCAATAGTATAATAAAAAGTAAGTTTTTGGTTTTGGTTTCCTGCTGCAAATTTTTAGAGGCTTTGAGATTATCTAGTCGTTGTGTACAACGTAAAATAATAATTGGTTCATATTTAAATCGGAAATACTTGGTACGATGGTTTGTTTATAAGACATTGCTTGCGGACATGTTTGTGTTTCACCACAGTTATTAAACATTTCTTAATTGAGTATCGATATGGGATGATAAACCGCAGTATATGTGGGGGAATATGCTTTAGAGCAATGTGCTTTCAGCTTGCTTCAGTCTTCCTTGACCAGCGACTAGAGTTGCCGCCATTTAAAATGGCATCTCCTGATTTCAAGCGGGCGGAACTTATCCTTGAGAACTCGAAAGAATTCCGGAACATCCTTTCCTACAGCTTAGTACCCAACCAGAAGTTTCTTAAGTATTGTCATAATCAGAACCAATGGTACAGTCTAATTCATCTAACTCAGTATCATTATATTCAGAAGATTCCAGCGGTAAAGTGCTGTCGTCTCCTTCTCTGATATCTTTCTAATCTCTTCAATTACAAGACCAAATGCAAAAAGAAATCGTGAGCAAAAGCAACATACCGAGTCACTTGTCAGAAGAAGAAGTAAATAAAATCAGAAAGGAATAGAGAGAAAATCGACTTAGAGAAACAAAAGGAAGGAAAAAAAATACTTCCAGGTCATTCTAAAGTGAAGAAATTTTACTATTTAACGACAGCAGTGATACAAAGCCAACTCTTCTGATGATTATTGTGAAAAATGAAACACTTACTTTTATGATTAATGTAATTCTAAATGTGAACGAGCAATTATTTATTATGACAGTCACAATAAATAATTGCTCGTTCACATTTAGAATTAAAAATTGTTAATTTCTCATAAACAATTTTTAAAAATAAAATTCATATCTAACCTGAAAATTAAGATTTTTGTTATTTATAATAATTATCAATATAAAAGGTATTTTAATTAAAATCTTATAATAGATGACGCCATTAGCAATTTTAAAGTTTAGCCAGGAAAGTTACTCAACACGTTCCTGGGGTTTTAGTTTTTAGTTAGTATATTCGTACATTAAGAAAGAATTTATTTTATTTGTAGAAAATTATTAAAAATTATGAATACTTAAGATCTTGATTGAACATACCTTTTTCCCATGAAACATGCGTTTTTTAATTTTCAAAATATCTGATAGGCATGCAATATATATAATGTCATATTACCCTGTATAGGTAATATAACATTACCCCTATATGGGATAATATAACATTACATAAGGTAATCTATTTTTGCACTTTCTCTGATGTCTATGCAAAGCATTATTTTAAATGACGATTATAGTTCTAAAACTGGCAAAATAAATATTCAACATAATTTCGTTTCCATCAATTAAAATAAAAGCCTGTGGTATATGAAAATAAATTAATTTGCCACATTACTCCGATTTATTTTACATAATACATTGAATATTGAACAATGTAAATGAAAGGCCTATTATGTTTTTCTTACATGTATGACTTTTCATATAGAAAATCCATAAAAAAATGTAAATTAATATAATAAAAACTCAGAAAATAAAAATTATTTAGTATTAATTAAAAGTATATTTTCTAGATGCATATTGAACAATTAACTTTGCTTATCTATAGATAGTTAACAGAATAACAGGCTCATCTCTTTAATAAGAATTTTTTTTCAGATTTAAGCAAGGAAAAATTTGTTTAAAAATATAAAATAAAAATCACATATTCAAATTAGAAAGACTATAAAATAGAAAAATTACATATAAAAAATAAAAAATAAGATTCAAAGCCTAAAACTTTGAAAAAACTTGAAATTAACTATGCTTGTAATAAAAAAAAAAGTTTCATTGTCTAGCACTTCTAAAGTTTCATTTAGAGATACACCTGACCGAGATTAGATACAATGCGGAAATTGTTTACAGTTTTATAAACAAGCGCTGTATAAAAAAAATAAATAAAAGACCATTTACTCGCAAAAATTGCTAACGATAGGTTACCGTATCATCTTGCACCGATTACTGTAAAATTGGAAACTTTGCTTGAAAAGACTGCGAGTATAATTTTATAAAATGGAAATTACATAACAAACAAGAACATTAAATATAGTAGGCCTACAGAAATATTTTTTACTGTTGAAATTCACTCGAAGAAAAATTATCGTCTCTTTTACGGCATGAAATCATTTCCATAAGAAGATTAATAAATTATCAACAAATAACTTTTACGATTAAACATAGAAAATATTAAATCTGTATTCAATAAAACATTAACTATCAATAGGATAATCATGAAAGATATTGTCTTTTTTCAAGTTCTATTGAATATTTGAAAGATTAATTAGAGTATTCACTAATCAGAAGGGATATGTTCGTTACACTATAATGTTACTGTACATTCGAAAGTTATGTGCTATTAATATTTAATATTCAACAAATATCTTAAATCATTGGGTTTTTTTAACCAGATGACCAAAGCTCTAAAGACGTCAACTTTTCAAAATGGAAGAATCTGAATTCGAGTTTGGATCAAGTACCGTACCTATAATAGCATCGATACTATAAATCCGAATTTTAGTATTAAATGATCTTCCTATGATCTGTAAAGAATTTCGGAAAACATTACTTTTCCACATAAAATTACAATTTTAATGGTTACAGGATGTCGCATGCTCCATTACATTATTTTGTCATGAGACCACATTACAAAGTTTTTAAGAATTAATGTTTAATGTTTTTTAGTTTCTTTATTATTTGTCTGATTTAATATTACTTAAAATAAAAATTATAGCAACATACTGATGTTGCGATATCTCTTACTTGTTTTGAACAGTATATTTTCATTTAAGATTTTATCGTTTGTTATAATTTATTTCTCATAATATTTGATATATCGGGTAAGCATCATTTACGTGAAAATATATCAGAATTTTGATTCATGCTCATATTTTTAAATGTTATAGTTAAATAAAATGATCTTTATATGTTTATATGTTTAATAAAACATATAAAGAACCTTTAAGCAAAGTTTATATTTTCATATTAACTTTCTTATTTATTACATATCTTCTGAAGATAGTCGTTAAAAAGTTATACTTAATTTTAAATATGAAGTTATCTATGATATAAAATCTGATTTTATATTTTTTATACGTAAATAAAAGTACAGTTTTGTTGCATTCAGATTTATTTACACATACGGAGCTGAAAAATAATTTATCAAAATGGTAACGATTTCTGTTGTATTCATTCAAATTTCATTGATTTTTGAAACAATGTTATAATAAAAATAAAACTATTACCATTTTATTATATTTCATTCTAGTCACGTTACTGGACAGGATTAAAAGACAAAAAATCTAATACTTTCTTTTGTTGATATAATGGAATAACCAATTACATCAACACAAAAAGCAAACCTTTGAAATAATTTAAAACATCTGAAAAATGATAGAATAATTAAATGATTAACTAATTTTAACAGAAAATTATTAAATTATTAAAATAATCAGCGCAAGACTTTTAATGCCCTGAATTTTATAATGGCTAACCAAATACTGATTAGTCACAAATACAATGCTTTAATATCATTAAGCGATTATCTTCTTGCAAAATAATTAAATATTGTCGAAAATTTCTAATTAAATCTTTTTAGATTCTTAATTCAGTTAGAAATATTTAATTTTGATAACAGCATTTTTTGGAAACTTTAAATACTATATTATAAGTAATTTTTTAAAATAAACCGGGCAAAATTTATATAATATACAATAGCATACGGACATGAAATTTGAACGGTAGATTATCATTAAAGTACTATACGATTTCGTCCAGCAAAACGGTTCCATTGTTGCCTAGCAACAGCCGGTTTGTGACGGCGAAAACGTGGAACAGACGGGGGTAGACCTCCATTCTATTTTTTGACAGATGTTTACGGATAGACGTCATCGCTCCATTGGCCGATAACAATATAAAATAATTATAAATTTAAAAATAATAGCGGCTGGCAAAAAGCAGTTCAAGAATTATGTAAAAAACTTACTTTTTACATGTCAACGATATAGTTTCTCTACATTGTCAGGCTTCCAGTTTTCTATTGTATGAGAAAATGCAAAAGAAGAAAGTACAGAAAAAACTGCGAAAGGATATCATCAATTTAATGGTACAGAAAAATAGATTCATTAAATTGATAATGATACACGAAGGTTTGAATGAAAGTACGAAATAAAACCATAACATAATTTTAAAAATATATTATAATCTATATTTAAATAATATCAGATTGTCTTGTCTCTACATTATTCTGTAAAACTACAATATTCTGTAAAATTTATTTTTATTATCATTTATAAACAAATTAATAATAATAAAATAGTAAGTTTATGTTTATCTTGATTTTAGGGATATACTGTATGACTTAATTATTGATACATTTATGAGTGTGCAGACCTCAAAATCTTTTCTTCTCTTAGCTTTATACAGTATTATATAATGTATAAGCGCGTAATTTGACTTTTGTATGAAATGTAATTAGGATGTTTGGTTAAATGAAGAATTTTGCGTTTTATACCANTTTCATTCTTCTACCACATACTTTTACAAAAGTTAGACGGGTTCCATATTAAAAGCACCAATGGGGTCCGTATTTCACGCATCGCCATCTTGAATTAACTTATGTCTGTTAAGATCAAATTTTAAAAAACGTGAACATCACACAGATTAATATGTACTGTACCCCTAAGTCTCTGGAACGGAATACATGCGCCAGTGAACCTACAACTACATGATTTATATTTTAGAAATAATTAAATTCACTTAGTATTCAAAACTTTCGAATTTCAAAAAACACAAATATGCTAATTCACTACGGACAATCGTTTAACTGAAGTGAAACGGGTTTTCCCCTTGCTATGGATGTCTGCCTAGTGCAGTTCAGCCACAATCCGATACAGTTCGCCTTTATTATCAGTTTGAAATGGAGTGGTTCCATAATACCTGCAGGGTTCCGTAATACCACCTTCTCCCTATAATTTTTGTTTAAATTATTTTGAAGTATTTAATCATAGTAATATTTAAAATGGATTTATTTTGCGTGTTAAACTTCCATTATAAGGCTTTTCGAATGAATCTATAATTGAAAGTTTTTTTTAAAATGTTAATGTGATAAGACGAAAAGAAAAATTAAGCTGATACATCCAATATAAATAAATTAAATCATTTTTTTTATTTTAATCATTTTTCCCCCTTCCATAGCAACAATTATTTAAGTGACAGGAATATAATTTAAAAATTTGCATAGCTATAAAAATGTTACAAATATTAAAGCATATTCTTAAATTCATTATCTTTTATAGCAGGATAGACAACGTTTTAAGTATCTATAGTGCAAAATTTTTTTACCTACCAACCGAAATTTTTTGGACAATATTAACATTTGGTCTAGAATGCTAGATTTATCCAATTTACGGCTAAATTGGCAATCCTGTAAGTCAGCATATGGCAGAGATAGATGTCTTAGAAATAAAATGTTTGCTTCATTTTCTTATTACTTATTATTACTAAAAGAATTGATGGTGTTTGTTTTTTTATTACATTTTTATTTAGTATTGCTCTAATTGTATTCTCTTCAGCTAAAATTTACAACTCGGAGAAGATGTTGGATATTTTTAAGCAGAGTCCATAGTTGTTTCAGTAAAAGTCTACCCCTGCTCTATAGGTTGAATTTATAATTTGTATATTTAATTTTAAATGATTGTTCATACAATTAACACATAAAAGGTGATCAGTATAGTTGTAAACTAAAATCAAAAACTACAAAACTGATTTCAAAATGGAGTCATGGTCTGAAACTCGGGTAAAACCAGTTCTGATGGCGGGAGAAAGTTAACTATTTTCTCTCTATATAAGTAATTAAATGGGCAAAATCATTTTTCATTAACAGAAAAAATAATTTTAGTTATACGTAAAAGTATGAAAAAGAGTGGATTTAAATTTACAATTTAACTTGGAATTTTTATTTTATATTTTGATTGTTTACAGTTAAATTTTATTTAAAAATAAAATAATAAAAATTCAGTTTTAGAGTCAACAAAAGGAAAGTGTAAATTTAAAAATAAATATGATTATTAGCTAATCGCAAAAAAATACTACTTTTAAAACAGATAAAATACAATAAATCTATTTTCGAAATGCAATGAAATTTCAAGCCAAAAAATTACACGACTTTTAATAAACAAAACTTTATAATTTATTTTTAAAAATGTAAAGAATTAATGTATACAGTAGAAGCTGAAACAAAAGTAGAAATTAGTGGCTTTTAATAAAATAAGCTGAGGAATTTACACAATAAAAAAAAATTCTAATAAAAAGACCAAATTGTCTTCATTTTCGTCATGTCAAATCACCAGGAACAACAATCTTCCTTCTTCTTCTAGTGTTTATATGGAGATACTAGCACTGATAGGCTCTTTCTCCGACGGTCTGTCACTACAACAATCTTCCATTGCAGAGACGACCTTTTATTAGAGACTACGCCTCTACAAAAAACATGCAAAACAAAATCTAAAAAGTTCACATGTGACAAGCCAACAATTAAAAATTACATAATTTTGTTTTTTTAAATGGCTGATGAATTTACATATTAAAAAAAACTCTGTAGAAAAGACCAAAACCATTGTAGAGACGACTTTTTGTTGGAGGCTACGCCTCTAATAAAAGGTTGTCTCTGCAACGAAAAACTATTGTTCCTGATGATTAGTTCCTGATAGTCTTTTCTACGGATATTTTTTTTTAATTAGTGGACTTTTATAAAACGGAAATAGATGTAGCATTTTGAAAATAGAACTTTAAAAAAGCAAAGAGCATTTAAAGCTTTTTGGCGACATTCTTGTTCAAAGCTTAGACCAGGGATGTCCGACTTGCGGCCCACTTAATATTTTTATGAGGCCCACTGCATCCTGAAATTTTTAGGTACATTTTAATTTATTTTGGTAAAGAATGTTGTAAAAATTAATCTCCTTTTACTGAATATACTTTGATGTCGTTCGTAATGATGTAATTGATGCTAGAAAACTGTACTACCCCACATGAAAAACATACTGTTGTGAACAATTCTTTTCGTGCATGAAAAACATCAAAACCGCTGAAAGAAATAGGTTGAGTGATTCCCATTTAACTAACACTCCTAGAATTAAAACTAGTACCATAAATGCAGATATTGACAATATTATAAAAGGAAGGCAATGTCAAAAATCACATTGAATTTATTTTTATTTTGTGTGAGTATAATTTGTTTACTGTCAATAATACAGTATTTTATGTAATTATATATATTATTAAAATTTGACATTCGCAATTTGAACTTTTTAATTAATATAAATATATTAATTAAAAATTCAAATCGTTTTTTTATAGGCTATCGTAAGAAAATAATAAGTATAGTTTTCAGTAATTATTTGGTATTGGTATAGATAAGAATTTATTTTTTTTAAATATTATATTGTGTTATAACGTGTTTTTTAATACTATTTATAGGTTTTATTTATTAAAAACTATAAAGTTTTTAATAAATTTCATAAACTATACGCCATGTAAGAGGTTCCATATTTAAGGCTTGCAGCATTAATATAAGAAACAATTAAATTAATAAATCTTAAAATGACTTTTTGAAATTAGAGAACTTTAGTAATGAGAACATTATCAATCATAATTAATCTGTGTGAGTAATTTTGTTATTTTTAAGTTCTCTTAGTACTTTTATTTTTCGTTTTTAAATATTTAACGTTTTTAAATAATTTTAACAGGAAATAAATGCTTATTTTAAATTAATTTTTTTAAACAAAAATACTTCCTGTTAAATTTTTTATTTTATTTGCATTTTTTCATTCGCTACAATAAGAAAAAAAAGAGAGAGAGATAGAGAGAAACAAGGAAAGAAAATGAGAAAAACATGTAACTAATGATATATTTATTCTAATCTCTTTCTTATAATACTGTAGTCATAAGAAAATATAAACACTGTTTTCGCCAATTATTTGGTCATTGGTATCGATAGAATTTATTAAATTATTTTATTGTTGTTGATATTGTTATTATATTGTTATTGTATAGGATGTTATACACTAAATAAAATCTCACATATCAGCGAAAATTCTGGTTTTGATTATTATTTAAATTTCAATATTTTTCGCCTGTATATTGACTTGCAATTTAATCAATACGTATATTATTTTTATAATCTCTAATTTTTAATTATATTTGATTAACATATATAAAAAATTAAGATTTATATTAAATAATTAAAACTTTTTATAAACATTTTCTCGACAATTTATTTTCATTACTTTAAGTTTTATACATTACAGTATAAACATGAAAATTAAAAATGATTTTGAGTTAGATGAACTGTTTTTAAAATATTAATAAAAATAATTTTCAAAATATTTGCATTGATACATGTTATAGATAGTCTAATAATGATTTAGATTGTCCATAGGAATTTCATATTTAACGATAAGAGAAAAGATGGGAAGATAGATAAACAGACAGAGATAAATGAGTATCTGCACAAATAGAAAAGCAAGAGAAAATATACTTGTCACAGTAAATTACATCAGCATAACTATTGTAACTATTTGAAATTAATATATTATATTTAATATATGATTTCATTTATGCTTTTAGTATGCAATGGCCAGCAAACTATTCCTCTTTTATGTGTTTATTTTATATTTGTATTCGCAAAAATTTCTGTAAATAAATCGTAGACATTTATTTATTAATCAAACTAACTTAAGACCTATATACTTAATGTTTCGTAAGATTATTATACTCTTATTTCATACTAATCTACAGTGATATTTTCCTTATCTTAATGTAAATTGTTCATTTTGTTTATATTTTGAAATCATAATGCCACTGATCTTTTATTATTGTACAATTTAGCCTACTTGTTATCTAATACTGTTTATCTGATATTCAGACCTACCTGTTACTTGTAACAATTTCAATTTTTCAAAATACTATTTTGTTTGTAGACCACAATAATTCCTTTAAAATTCTAAATAATTTATATGATTAGATTGTAGTGATTTATTATTGAATATTTTAAATAGATTCGAAATTATGTGGTTCTATTAAATATCTAATGGATATGTGAAGTTGCAATTAGCTAATTTAACTTAATTGTGCAAGCATAGACGTGTAGACTTAATTTAAATGAATGTGATATTATTATGTCAAATTAAGTCATTGATTCTTGTGAATAGATTATTCTTTTCCAGAGAAATATGTAAAATTTTCAGCGAAATTGTTATGTACTGTACGGTACAATAGAATTCCGATTATCAGAGGTTGTGGGCCGATGCTACCTAGGATAAAACTACTGTATTAAAAATTACAAAATATAAAAGATTTATATTTTGTAATTTATATGGTATTTCATTTTTAAGTCTCATTTACTTTAGTGAATTCAATCATATATAAGAACAACAATTTTCACATAATTTATTATACAGCTGATATGTACTGTACTGTACAATAGTTTAAATAATAAAAATATGTACAGTATTATTGTAGTTGCATTTCAACATGAATGGTTTGTCTCATATTGAAGTTAAATGATAAAAAGTAACAGAAATAGATAATTTTGTAATACTTGTTATCTTTTAAACATTTTTATGAATTACAATATAAGAAAAGTAATGTATTCACTTGTAGGTTTGCCTCGGATGATGCAGAATCTCGGTTAATCTGGCTCGGATAATTGGATTCTAATGTATATTAAAATAGCTGATGTTCATTAATATACATTAATTACGAGTAATTCGGACATCTTTTTCAAACTTGCAAGAAAAGGTAAAAAAGGAACTACTTTTTTAAGCTATTAGAATATTTTTTAAATCGTTCTGTTAATGATAATTGTTTTCCTGATTTGTTAACATATTACTGTAATTAGTTATAAAAACAGATTCAAGTGTAAAAAGTGACTGAAAAAAACAAAATCTATTCAAACATTCAATACAGGCAATTAATTGATGTAATGTTTAGATTTTAAAATTCAAATATTTCATACTAAGACGATAAGTTTGTCTTGCCAAGTTAATTTATTAACCGTTGAAATTTGTTTGCAGGCCAATAAAGGCCTAACTTTCTGTTTAAACATCAGTTTCCAATAACTCATAAATAATTATGTACTGTACAATAATAATAACATATATTTATTAATCAAACAGAACTAATTATTTTTTATTAAATGTAAATTATTAAAATAATCAGCGCAAGACTTTTAATGCCCTGAATTTTATAATGGCTAACCAAATACTGATTAGTCACAAATACAATGCTTTAATATCATTAAGCGATTATCTTCTTGCAAAATAATTAAATATTGTCGAAAATTTCTAATTAAATCTTTTTAGATTCTTAATTCAGTTAGAAATATTTAATTTTGATAACAGCATTTTTTGGAAACTTTAAATACTATATTATAAGTAATTTTTTAAAATAAACCGGGCAAAATTTATATAATATACAATAGCATACGGACATGAAATTTGAACGGTAGATTATCATTAAAGTACTATACGATTTCGTCCAGCAAAACGGTTCCATTGTTGCCTAGCAACAGCCGGTTTGTGACGGCGAAAACGTGGAACAGACGGGGGTAGACCTCCATTCTATTTTTTGACAGATGTTTACGGATAGACGTCATCGCTCCATTGGCCGATAACAATATAAAATAATTATAAATTTAAAAATAATAGCGGCTGGCAAAAAGCAGTTCAAGAATTATGTAAAAAACTTACTTTTTACATGTCAACGATATAGTTTCTCTACATTGTCAGGCTTCCAGTTTTCTATTGTATGAGAAAATGCAAAAGAAGAAAGTACAGAAAAAACTGCGAAAGGATCTCATCAATTTAATGGTACAGAAAAATAGATTCATTAAATTGATAATGATACACGAAGGTTTGAATGAAAGTACGAAATAAAACCATAACATAATTTTAAAAATATATTATAATCTATATTTAAATAATATCAGATTGTCTTGTCTCTACATTATTCTGTAAAACTACAATATTCTGTAAAATTTATTTTTATTATCATTTATAAACAAATTAATAATAATAAAATAGTAAGTTTATGTTTATCTTGATTTTAGGGATATACTGTATGACTTAATTATTGATACATTTATGAGTGTGCAGACCTCAAAATCTTTTCTTCTCTTAGCTTTATACAGTATTATATAATGTATAAGCGCGTAATTTGACTTTTGTATGAAATGTAATTAGGATGTTTGGTTAAATGAAGAATTTTGCGTTTTATACCAATAATTAATAATCATTAAAATATTTCAAAATACAAGTATACCCCCTATAACACTGTTGATTATTCCGTTTTATATGAATTCCATGTTGTACGAGTCACTTAGATTTTACAAATACGCGAGCCATTCACAGCCCGGCACACGTATTTGTAAAATCTAAGTGACTCGTACAACATGGAATTCATATAAAACGGAAT